>NW_017306304.1:2648627-2688634 GCF_000935625.1 Nanorana parkeri
TCTTTTTTTTGCACTTTCTGAGAGTGGGTAGAGATATTGATATATAGAACCGAACCTGTTCTATTTCTTGGGAAGGATTATTAGGTGTAGATTTATTTATAGCACCACATTGGTCTTCAGAAATGAGTTATAAGAGGTATATAATAACTGGTGTGTTGACAGCTGATCTTCTCACCTGGTGTTTGCTTTGAAGAGGACATTGAGTAAAATCTGATGCAGCCAGTATTAGTACATTATGATGCCCTGGGATGGATACTGGCTTTATGATGAGCCCTCTTAGCAGTCTGCAGCAATGCCAATCCAAGCACCCCCCCTTCACTGGCACTCTCCCCATGCCCAGCAGCCTGCTCCTATTATGCTAATCAGCCGTAGCCGAGCAGCCAATCGGGCTCTCCCGGGGGCTGCATTGAGTGGCTGATGTTGGAGGTGGATAATGGATTGTAATGAGCCTGTAGCCAGCGAGTGTCCTGGGCTGGGAGGGTCCGCTGTCTGCACACACTGGCCGCTGCTTCTTCTACTGACAGCTCGGATATTTAAAGCACACAAGGGGGCAGGAAAACACACACACTTCACCGAGCTGCTGTTCAAACACGTTTCCCACCTCTCTCCTAGTCTTTCATTTCACTGCCTGCGCTGCATGCAACTCTATTCCAACGGGGAGCACAGCTCAATACAGGGGCTACAAGAAGAGAAAGCAACAAGTCCCACATGACTGCACAGACCACCAACTATTGACCACCGGTGATCACTGTGCCCGGTACATCCTACTGACAGGGGATCTGCAAGACACTGACCACTTATCAGTCCATTGAGAAGGATCGAGAAGAACCACTTGCACTCTGCAGATAACATCTCATCTCCTTCAGAACAATTGCCTCATTTAGTCACCCTTCCTAGACCTAGGATCTTACAGATCAGACAGCGAAGTGCTGATCAGAGGTGCCTAGAAGACAAGGAGGAAAATGTTGGTGAAAGAAGGAGCTGGGAGTAAGGTGGACAACTTCCAGAGGTGTGATGGGAACAAGCCCGGAGATGGATCTACAAGCTGGAGTAGGACTTTGCCCAGTGTTTTGGCTTTGGTGGTGTCTCTTTTCTCTCTAGCATCCTGTCTGTACCTGAATGTGAAGAGCAGCGATCTGCAGGACAGGATGTGGGCTATAGAACATGGCAAGTCTGGGGAGATCTTCCATGTGCCTGGATTATCTGTGGATCAGCTCAACTCCATAGTCCAAGAGAAGGTGGACCAGCTTCTGTCCCAGGTGTGGATCATTTCCTTGCTCTTTTCACTTTTTCTCCAACATGAGTTTCTGATCAAAGCCCCTTTAACTGTCTACAACTCATTAGTACTCTACTACTATATACACTCTACTGGAGATTGTATGTATCTTTATAGGTGGAGCAGATAAGATTTAAATCCTGTTTCAACGTGGAGAGGTCCTTGTAGAATTCATTCATTGTATAGTAGAGTGAAACTTCACAGGGTCTCCATTTATTGTATAAATCTGCCATGATTTGTTTGGAGTCAGACATGAAATGTAGCAATTTTCTGTTGTGGCACACATTTATTTGTTTCCACTTACAGTATGTAACCTAAACTATGGCAGGTCCAAAGTAAATAAATTATTAACCACCATATACAAAAGTATTAATAGAGCTGCAGATGGAGGCAGCTGCTCAGTCAAGTCTTCCCTATTGCCTCTCTGCAGAATATATTACCAATGCATGGTTAAATCTTTGTCACCTTAGCTCCACTTACCTGATTTCCTATCATTTACTTTTTAGGTTGTAATGTTTTTTGTTTTTACTGCAAACCTGTTGCACCCCTATGATGATGATGATGACTATTATTATACAGGATTTATATAGCGACAACAGTTTGTGCAGGGCTTTACAAAATAATGGGAGACAGTACAGTAACAATACGATTCCAATACAAGATCAGAGGGTTAGGAGGAGAGCTTACAATCTATAAGCTTATTAGTACAACTGCTTTTTTGGAACCCTAAAGCTTGTAGCTTGTTTTAACCCTAGATAGAGGCCAGAGAACAGAGTGTTGGGTAGATACATGTGGACTAAGTCACCTATTAGGCGATTTTACCTTTTTGGTGCGTTACATACCTTTTTATTAGGGTTTCTATTTTGCCTATTGGTTCTCAGGTCTGACCACCTGTCATTACCATTGCAAGGAATTTCCAGTGTCCCACTTGGTCTTGCAATTAATTTAGAGAATGCAACAGGGAGAGTGAGACTCCATGTCAGGAAGTGAATTAGCCTTTTAGGGTGCCCTATTCTGAATAGTCAGAAGAATGCGGGTGAATCAGTTTTTGGTGGACTGCACCTTTAAGCAGTATGGCCAAATTCTTACTTTGCTACTGCAAACAGCTTAGCACAACAATCCAGTGCACTGTTCTGCTGTAGGACACCTATACTGAAGGCAAGAGGAAGAGTGAGACACTGAGTGGAAAGCCATTAAGCCTGTTAGGGTGCCATCTTCTTAATAGTCAGAAACGTTACAAGAATGTTTATGATTCAGGTTTGGGTAGACTGCACCTATATGCTATATGGTCAAATTATTAGTTTGCTACTGCAAACTGCTTAGCACAACAATCCAGTGCACTGTTCTGCTGTATGTTGCTGTAGAACACCTATACCGAATGCAACAGGAAGAGTGAGACTCCGAGTCAGGGAGCCTTAAGCCAGATTGTGTGGCCAAAAACGTAAGGGTTTGGGTAGACTGCACCTATTTGCTATATGGTCAAATTATTAGTTTGCTGCTGAACACTGCTTAGCACAACAATCCAGTGCACTGTTCTGCTGTATGTTGCTGTAGAACACCTATACTGAATACAACAGGAAGAGACTCAAAGTCAGGGGGCCAAGCCAGGTTGTGTGGCCAAAAACGTAAGAAGGGTTTGGGTGATTCGGTTTGGGTAGACTGCACCTTTAAGCCTTATGGTCAAATTCTTACTTTTCTACTGCCACTTGCTTAGCACAACAATCCGGTGCACTGTTCTGCTGTACGTTGCTGTAGAATACCCATGTTATAAGTGAAAGAATGCACCCTAGTATTTATATACACATTTCGCAAAATGGGTTCTTACATAAAATCATTTTATAATTGCTAGTTTAACATATATTAGGTGTGAAGTATACTACTGCTATAAAATAGCCGCTCCGTTCAAATGATATGCCTAAGTGCAATAGGCTGAGTATAAAAACAGCTGTAAAAACAAGTGAAACAGATTAAGTATGCAAGCATTAAAACTCAGACCATGCAGAATAAATGCATAGCATAGATCTGTTAATGTTTCATAAAAACAGAACTACAACTCTTAATTATGTCCATTCATGTGTATGTTAAATATTCAGTGTCCAATCTGATATTTCCCCCCGGCTTCTCTGATTGGTCAGCTGCTGCTGTTTGGATAAATACATATATTGGAATGAACACTCTTTTATTCTTAAAGGTTCTCTGAGCATGTAATTGGTCTTTCACTGCGCCTGCAGACAGTTTGTTCCTATAAGACAGTACATTTGTTTTTCAGTGCACAGTTTGATATACTAGTGTACGTCACTACTGAATAAGACAGGATCACAAGCGATATTGTTTTCATTGAATTGGCCAGATATTGAACTGTGCATGGCCAAGCCACAGATTATTATAACATCGCTGGCTCCTCTAAGTGTATATGACTGTCCTGAAAGCAAGCTAGGGATCAGTCAAAAAAGATAAAGACCCAAATAAATTTCTGATCTGTAATGATTATGGCAATACCTTGTCCTGGAGCACACAAACTATCTATTGATTCCACCAGAAACCTGTAGTTGATGTGTGTATGTTCTAGACATTCAGAATAAATACTTATACATACCTGCAGATCAATGAAATGAGCAAAAAGATGCTTTATGAAAGGCTTACACTTTGTAATAGAAATACATCAAAGACTGTTTGTCCTCATATAATGTTCAATGTCCCAGGACCAGTGTGAGGTTCTGGGTGTCACTAATCCCCCTTGCATTTTTGCCTAGGTAATCTACACCACAATATTGATTTACAGATAGCTGGGGTAGATTTGTGTGTAACTGAACCCTTTTCAGACTGTTGTAAAAGAAACTAGCATACTGCAGTGTTAAGCTGGCCATTCACTACTAGATAAGAGATCCAGCAGGTTGCTCCATCCACACTGTGTGGATGGGGGAATCTTCCCTGCTGGGCTATTGTATTCCGATAGCCGGAACTCACAGCTTTCAGAATAGCCAAACAGTGACTGCAGCTGAATGCCAAAAGTCAATCTTCTTTTGTTGAGTCGGCAGGGCCACACACTGTTAGAATTTCAGCAGATTCCTTTGGATCGGCCAAACTTAACAGTACATGACCAGTTTTACTTTTTGCCAGAGGGTGGCACTATAGCATGAGCAGCATATTATCAGAGGGATTGCCTTTGAGATATAGTTTTGGACCTCACAGGACATTCCTACCTAGTGTTTTAAAACTTGTCCTCCATTCAGTGCTCCACTGGAAATGACCCCTGTTCAGATATTGCCTTTATTATTTAACACTAATAGTCCAAAGCAGTGTAAGTATCTAAACTTGACCTGGTATCTGCCTCCTGCAGTCCCTTGTGCAGCAGAGCTCAGTCTGGGAGAGGGAGAAGCAGCACAAGGAGCCAGTTAGTTGTGCTGCTTATTTGGTGCTTAAGTGCTATCAAAGAGCATGGTGATAGGAGGAAAGAACAGAGTAAGGGAAATATAAGCTTATCTGTCTGACACTCTCCAGTCAGAGACATAGCAAGGAGGGACAAGACCAGTAAGTGTTACTTAACTGCAGCAAAGAAGGAGCAGGTCTCCTGTCCTGCCAGATAGGGTCATACTGCATGGCAGAGCTGTGTAAATCTCAGGACTAGATGGACAGAAATACAAATTCTTTGGCAGATAAGAGAGTGTAGTAATCTGCCATTAGTAAACATGGCCACTGTCAGAAGACTGGGGAAGAAAAGAGAAATAATATATTCAGAAAATACAAAGCCGGCAATTATCTAGAAGTATGTGTTTGTAGATTGTCATTACTAAACATTTCTAACGGGGTGGTGTTATTTTTAAAGATATGGGTAAAGGTCTGCTTTAAGTACAGGTGTGATTTAAAGACCAATTCCACATTTTGACAATGTTTCATTTTACACCCATACTTAGGGTGCAAGATACAACACGATCATGCTCCGCCCCCCACTCCCAAACTAACTCTGCTTTTACTGATTCCCAAGGTTCTACTCCCCACAGAATCTTGTATCTTTTTTTATCCGAAGCTGTTGTGCGAGGCCCCGCATCATTCACAGGATCTGTGAATGATAACACATCAAGTCCCATCTGCCAGTGTGGCAGGAGAACTCATAGATCTTAAAGGAACACAAGTGTGGTAGTCCATTGATAACTTTCTCCAGCTCCATATTGGAAGGTCTATACCTCGGTATGGTCACGGGCTGGGGGAATAGTCTGCAGGAGCCTGTGCACTGCACCCACCATCCGGAGATCGTGCAATGCTTTGCAGTCTCCAATGCAAAAACTTAAGGCCTATTTTCCAATTACATTTGTGGACATGTATTCATTTTCTCCAAAAAGTGGTATATGCATTTAAAGAAGCAGAACCAGGTTTTACCTTCATTCCAAAGGGGCCTATCCGGATAGTGATAACTGAAAACTCTCCACGTGTCTCACACGAGCTGAGGCAGCTGTCAGTGTGCAGCCCGCTGTGCTATACGCATTTTTATATGTGACATTTTGCTGCTTATAATCGACACTCGCTCTTTGGCACATCTCATCACAAGAGTAGGCAGCAGAAAGGCTATCAGTAAAGTTAACACTGCATAATATAAAGTGAATGTGTTGATGACCCAGAAGTACTAGAATTACTGCCTTTGCCTATCTCACTCTTGATTTATTTGCTTGTTAAATGTAAGTGATCATGTAACCCCTATCTTACAAAATATTAACTGTGAAATGATCTGCTATCTGACCTGGAAGAGAATGTGTGTCTGGAACAGGTTGAACTTGACAAGCTATTGACTTGTACTGAGCTAACACTTCATTTCTCTATACCGTTATCTAGCTGTTTTTTTTTAACTGAAGTACAGAGATTAGTAAATGTATGTAGGGACCTCCTGGTGGGTACATACAATTGTCTGTGACTGCTTTTACTAATCTCCTCAGTAGACACCTCATAGAACCTCAGAGGTATTACTGACATAAGACCAGTGGTATTTTAAGGAGCGCTAACCTGTGCAATAATGTTCATTTAAGATGCATGCAGAAAACTCAGTAAATCCATGAAATTTAAACCTTTCACTGAATTGAAAAAAAATAAATAGTTTGGATCCTAAAAAAAGAGAACATAATGCATGGTAATGAAAATACCACCTGTTATGCTGTAGTGAATTGACCAGATTTATGTGTAATAGATGAGAATAGGAGAACATAGGAGCTTTAAGACGATATAATGCATTACACAATTAAAGAACAAGGATATATGAATGGTAGCTGCTTGTTTTTGGACTAAGGACATCTCTATATTGTGATAATTTCACAATAAAAGTTTGTCTTGGTGCTCATGGAAACAAATGATATGATGAATCAAAACTTTTATGTGAACGCTGAATATATTCAACTTTGTCACAACTTTTCTGCTCAGACTTCACAAGGTCAGCATGATGGTCCATCATCCCTCTTTAACATATAGGGATGTGAACATACAAACTCATACATATCCTTTGCTGGGCTTCATTTTGAATTTTTGGAAGCTTTCCCTAGCACTAATCAGTGCACCTTACAATTTTTGCACTGGAGCCAGCATTTTTTATATAGCTGCCACTGAATATTGGTCGCAAGCTGGGCAACAGTTCCTGCAGCAATGGCATTTCCAGTTCTACCATGGCTTAGATGGTGCGCATGCTGGTTCACTGTAAGATCATTTGGAGTAACAGAGAGCCATGACATACCGTGACCACATTCACTATTGCTTTATAACTGGCATATGTTGCACCAGAAGGACGACTGTTACAGGCTAATTTTTTGTACCTTACCTGTATGACTTGCTGAGGAGGAAGGCTGGCAAACACAAGTTTTCCTACCTATGTAATACTGTTAGTAACTCATAGGCCCTAACTGATAGGGCTCATTCAGACCATAATGCATGCATGACACATGTCAATATGTAGGATTGCATTTCTGTTGAGTTGAATAGCAAAATAATGCACCAAAAAATGCAACCTTTTATATTAATGAATCCAGATCAAACAAATGTTCATCGCCATTTCAAAGTATTTGCCCAAGCACTCAGTCATCATGTTTTCCAAACAGCTCCAGCTCTCTCAGCTCTACTTCCTAAAATTCTTGTCCAGTACAAGATCACAAGGGTCAGAGCATTCCCCCGCAGCTATCCATTTTCTAACTTGGAGAAGGGAGGAAAGAATATTGGGAAGAAGGGATTGGCTTGTCCTGCCTTGGCCTGTCTGTTTGTGTAGATACACAATGATTAGCACTAGCGCACACACAAGGGTTATTCCATAGGACCCTGCAAGGGTAAGCAGCGCTTAAAACATGATATCAGGGCCAGTTCTCAGGGGACTAGCTGATTCTACAGGAAACTAAAACTTTTAAACATCAAGGAGCAGCATCCATTGTAAGTGATTTCATCAGCATTTGAAATTGCTTAGGAACCTTTCGATTTAATATAACTTTAACAGACTGAAATGAAATGCATTTGTGGGAGTGAGACCTATAGAAACCAATGTATTTATTTCTCTGCATTTTACCTATGTTGGAAAATCCTTGACAATGGATCTGTATGTTTTTCAGAGACTGGGTTTCTGAAGTTGCATAGGGGTATGTAGTGTGGTCAGTTTATATGTACTTTGCTTAGTGGGATTCTCCTGTAAAACTAGCCTTTTTAATAAACAAAAATGACTTGTGCCTTTACATTATGTGAGATGTGTAGTCATTCCTTTATGCCCCTGTAGCCAACCATACATCCACAATTGCTAGCACATAGAATGTTTCTAAAACATTTTATAAAATGCAACTTAATCTAATCACCTTTGCAAAGTTTACATGTTCATATTACCTACAGCCACCAATCACATTTCAACTATCAGCGTTTAAGAACCTGATTGGAGGCTTAAAATCATATGCAGAGTTCTTATTTAGCATATATATTTAGCCCAGTAAACACAGTTTTTTCTGGGATTTGAAAACATTCCATCTTTTTTTACTCTGGCCACAGGTCATGAGAGCTTGGGGAAATTTGGGGTATGGATATATTGTCTTAGGTTGTCCACAGGCAGGCTGATTTCTCATTAATAACAATACAAGATGAAGGGTTGGATGGTATTTTTTTTAACTTGCAAATATGCAATATGTTTACCATATGCTAGAGCACCAGTTTTTTGGAGGTTGTCTTTGCAAAATAGACCAAAAAAGCAGGAGATGATTTAGACTGCACATATTGCTTTTTTTACTCAGAGGAGGGACACATGCCCTCTTTCTCTAGCAGTCAGACTTAACTACATATACACATAGGCTCCCAGCAAGCATGTTGCCATTGCTGGGTTTTCTTATTAGGTAGTGAGCATTTTTTTGCAAACAAAATATATCTGTGATAGTTTTGTTTTAAGTAGAGTGGGCAAGAGTGAAATCCTCTGTTTGGTTTTTCTTGCTATCTGTGACTCTGTGTTTTTCTCCACGAGGTCAATGACACAGGTGGATACAGGATTGAAACATACTAAAAAACTGTATTTTGTTGCCACCTTTGTCTGCATTTGATAACTTCACTGGGCAGTAAGTAAGGAAAACTCTCCCTACCGGTGACACAGACAGCAATAAAAACCCTTCCCCACTCAATACAAAACAAAATAACAGTTTTGGCTGGACTAGGCTTTAACAACAAATTCAGAGTAGTGTGGTGTTGTAAAGTAGCCACGGCTCCAAGCTCGCTCCCATGATGGACTACAATCTCATGTTTAGTTTACTCATTTACACTGAGATTGTAGTCCATCACGGGAGTGAACTTGGATCGGTCGCTACTTTATAGCACACACAGGGACCATGGGGAACATAAGTATCCACCCTCCAGAAGGAAGGACAGTGTCAGCATGAATTCAGAGATGATTTGAGGATCTACAGCTGAGTGATACACAAATAAGATACATTTTTGTTAATAGTTGAGGTACTTGAATGTATTTTTAAGATTTAACTCCTGAGTTTAGTGTCACTTTAAATAAAAGCTGCCAAAGTGAATTTCATTTTCTTTGGCAGAGCAGCATCAATTTACAAAATAATAAAAGGATTTTGCAGTATCTCAGGCTGTTTTATTCACTTTAGTAAAAAACAGAGGTTATTTGGTGCATGTATTTCCAAGTATACGTGGAAGCCACTTTCCATTATCAAGGAGCTTCTACACAGTGGGGTGCTGCTTGAATATCTGTGAGCATCAATCTGGGGTACATGGGTACATAAAATAAAGGATTAAAGCAGTGGAGGGTAAATCAATATGGAGTTCAGGAGCCAGTCTGTCCAATCCAGGAGCCAATGACAACAATTAGAGGAAAGCTAGACTAGCTGTAATTTCTAAGGGTCATTAGCTACCTGGCTCTTGGATATTGTCCAACTCCGGACTAAACATAAATGCAAGTCCTCTGTTACCCCCCTCCCCCATATACGTCTTTTTTTGCTAGTTATTAATGAACACCCTGCATTTTTGTATTTCATTTTACATTGTGTATTTATCAGTGTCTCTACTTTTTTTTTGTCTACAGAGGTCATATGAACACATGGCAAAAATACGAATCTCAAGAGAAGTGCCGGCAGATTGTAACTGCCCAGCAGGTAAATGTGATGAGATGATTGACACCCCTGTGCCCCTTGGTGGCCTTGGTAATCAAAGAAAGGCACAGAGCTCTTCATTAGTCCAGCGACAGAGGTCTAGAAAGGTCACCCTAATACTCTTGTGTTTGGTTTTCCTTTGCCGCTTTTTCTGAACAGAATTCTTAGCTACATCAATAAGTTCTTTAAAATTATTGGCAAAGGAGAAAATAAAATTGCGAGCACATCACCGCTCATTCATCAAAAGTATTGACAATGAATAGACAAAAACACATTTTCTTGTTTTCTGGCAATGAAATTAAGCAGTGAAGTGTTGAATTGTTATTACTGGCAATGCTTGCATTATCAGGTCCAATTGTACACTATGCTTGGATGAGCTGATATCAATTATCAATTTGTGAGTTCAGGGATTTGTGAAATGCTGAATGCTGCAATTGTAATGAACTCCGAAGAAACCATAACCTCTTGTATCTACCCCCTATGCTTCGCCCGTTGTATTTAATTTACGTTTGATGAATTTTTCAGCCTTGAGCAAAAGTTGTTCTTCGACTTCATTTGCTGACCCAGGTGATAAAGTATAGGCTGGATCTATAAAACTGAATTTACATTGCAGCAGTATAGTCAAGATCACCTTTGACAGAGGCAACCCACCGGCTTACACAGCAGCATTGTGTGGAAAGGATTGATGAATGACAGTTCAGGCTTGGTGTGTAAGATGAAAGGCTATGTTTAGGGCTGCTATTCAAGCTGGGGTCTCTTTTTCCCCTGTGTGCATGTGGCAGCGGAGCTGACTTGTGACGAATGCCGCCTGCATAACAGCCTCAAGGAATGAAGCAGCCTGTGACAGTTGGCTCATGGTGTACAATACTCCTGGCAGAACTGTCCCATGCTGCCTAACTTGGAAATGTAATACATTATATTAGCTGGGGATGGATTAGTGCAACTTCAGGCTGTTGTGTCTGAGCTCGCTGATACGATTTGTGGTATTTTTATATGTGTAGAAGTCCTACACATTTTGTTTAAAAATCTGCTTTTATAGTAGGGTACGTCGGTGCTTTGCTAGCCAGGTTAAAGTGGACCTTGCACCTCCTAAGCTTGCCATACACTGGTCGAATTTTGGCCCCATCAGGACCCCCCATTTTTCATTTGACTCATGTTTTCTTAGCCATGTTTAAGTGGACCTTGCACCTCTTAAGCCGGCAATACTTGGCCCCATCGGGAACCCTAATTCTTATTTGACTGGTGTGTGTTTTGCTAGCCATGTTAAAGTGGACCGTGCACCTCTTAATAATATTTTTAGCACCTGTCGCAACTAGGGGGCAGAACGAATATTAACTCAGTGTATGGTCAGCTTTATTCAAAATGCCCACCCCCCAAAAAAGGTAGGGGGAAGTTAGATGATACTGTATACTTGCCTTTCCCCAACTTTCTACCATGGCGCCTAGGCAAGGGTAATGTCCTCTTCCTTCTGGCCAGGTGTTGGAGAATGTTGAGTAGCCCAGATCTTGCGAGAAGATGGTCATGTGTTCTGTAATTCCTTTATATAGAGATGACACACAACATCAATTTGAAACCTGTACTGAGGGAACTTTTAGGCTGCCATTGCTTAACTCTGCTTCTAAAAATTTTAGTTGTTGACATCTATGCTGGTGCGATGGCTTTGTTAGTATTTTGCTTGCTGCAGGCTTGTTCAGTAACTCACAGTAATGCTGGTGATGATGCAGCTAATCCAAGTATCCCGTAGATCACTGGGAAATATACATGGCTATTTTTATTATGCTGCGCTTTACAAAATAAAGGCAGTACAATTCAAGTGCCCTGCTCATTTACTTTATTTATTACAAGGAGCTTACAGTCTAAGGCCCCTATTGCACACACATACAGGACCAAATTAACCTTCCAGCGTGTTTTTGGAGTTTGGGAAACCCACACAAGCACAGGAGAACATGCAAACTCCTTCCAGATAGTGACCTGACTGGGATTTGAACCGGTGACCCTCAATACATAAGTGCTAATTATTAAGCCACTGTGCTGCTCATGAGAGCTTACCATCTAAAAGTGAAGGGCAGGCGATACCAAATGCAGTTGTAACACCTAAATGATTATAGGAACAACATTTTGCATACCGTAGATGTTTTAACCTGCATCTGCTCAAAAAAAAATATCTGAAGTAGGAGTCATAGTGAGTTTGGTTGTTTGCTGCTAAAAAAGATTAATAAATAAAGTGGACAGACTTCTGTCACTTTTGTACACACTGATGGGGTAGCTGCCAGTCTAACACCATCTTTACTCATTCTGCAATCAATGATAGCAGTCAATGGATCTACTGTACGGGAAGCAATATGACATCAAAACAATGCAGAAATAGTTTTCTTGTTTTAAATTCATGCTGCCATTGCGGAGTGATCAAAAGTTTAAAATCATTTTTTTTGGTTTATATAAAATACCCCTGACAATTTTGCAGCAAGCTAAAAGTTAGGAGCTCTTGATACTTCTTTTGTGCCAGAACGCTGCACATGATCATTTTACAATGGCAGCTTTCACAGTTACGTTTATATTGTAGCATCAGTCGGGAGACAACTAGACTGGCCATACACTGATCATTCTTTCTCGTTCCGCACTACCGAACAGTAAGCAGTGTGGATGGAAGAATCCCCCTTGCCAGGCTATTGTATTCGGACAGCTGGTGCATGCTGGTGTCAGAATACCCAACAGTGACTGCAATTAAATGGCTGCAGTCACTGTTTGGTTGAGAATTTTCAGACCGGCTCCTTCTACTAAAGTTAAACAAATATTAACTTTGGTCAAACGGAGGGGGTGCCGACCGGGCCACATAGTGCTGGAATTTTGGCAGCAGCACGATTGGGCATGCAGTTAGTGAATTGGTATGTACTGATTTCTGAATGACAGTTGCCCTCCTTGGTGGGTTGAACACTACTATATATTGCTTCTTTCCTTTTTTACAATATGCCATAGGTTGCATTAAGATGCTGGTTCTAATCCTGTATATTCAGAGGCTTGTGAGTTTGAATGATGTATTAGTAAGAAGTAACTGTGCTTTTCTGCTTCACTGCCACTAGAGCTTAACATTACATCACTTAATAGAGCTGTGCAGAGGAAGTATACGTATGCCTGCAAGCGCTGAGCCAGGCTGATCTGCAATCACACTGCCATTTGTACAAGGCACGGTTGAGGTAGCAGTCTCAGGAAGCTGAAATGTGTGGAGTAGCAGAAATCTCAGAACTATCTTTCTGCAGCAGTCAGAAGCTCCCTCCTTCCTCGCTAGATCTATTATAAAAGGAAGTGCTGCTGTTTGCATTCAGTTTCAGGTGACACTATTATAAATATGTACGGTCATCTGCGTAATGTCTGGGAAAGGGTCAAATTATACAGATGCCTTGAAAAAATATACTAGCTCAGGGAGACACAAGCCCTAGGAGGTAGTTAGCCAGAATGGCTGGCACTAAACCTTTGAGGCATTTTTTTCTGTAGATGCCAGTAAAATGCATCTATGAGGAGTATTTAAAGGGAAACTATCATTTTTTTTTTTTTAATAGACATCTGAAAAAATTAATCAATGTAAGCAATTTTGCCAATGTGTGTAAATGTGTTAAAAACCCTGTTCCTGTGTATAGTTTGCTATTATTTATTCATCCTTTTGATCCTTCAGAGCCAATTGGCCACTCTTAGGCCCAATTCAAACATGAGCATTTTGTTGCATATTTCCTATGTGTGTGAACACTCAACAAGAAGAATCACATTGTTTTCAATGGTGCCCGTTCCAATGGTGCCCGTTCACATCCTAGTGAACTGTTGTCACTTGTAGCTAGATGCCTGTCACACACTTTTTTAGTTTAGGCCAAATTGCATGTTTTTGACCCCATAAACCAGCCTTTTTCAGCCAGAGTGCCGTGGCACCCTGGTGTGCCTTCTGGCTTCCTCAAACTTTTGTGGTAGTGGGACAATGATGTAAAGGGGGGAGTGAAGACTGAGGTAAAGGAGGATTCCTGATGTAAAGGGGGGACTTGGATATGAAAGAGGGGCTTCTGATCTGAAAGGGGAGGTCATAAGGTAAAGGTGGGCTACTGATGCAAAGGATGACTCTGATGTGACCTTGATATAAAGGGAGCACTTCGATGTGACTTATTCTGTGTTTATGCATGGGAACCCCCTAAAATCTATATATTTTAGACTGGGATGCCTTGAAATTGTGCATACTTGTTCTTGTCTGGGATTCCATTGAAAATCACTTTTACTTACCTTATCCCTCCCTCCAGCAGGCACCTGGTGACTGGCGCCCTAAAGCCACTCCTCCTGCAGCTCCGTCCATTGGTTGCACTCTGACACCACCACGTACAATACAGGACCAGTCCTGCATTGTAAGTGAGGATGCCAAGGGCCTATCTACATCCCAGGGCATCGGAAAGAAAAGGAGAGCACCAGCTGCTGGGGGAGCGAAGGACACAGTATTAACCTTTGCAGTACGGGAGGAGTCCCACTGCAAGGGCAGCTTTTTTAATTTCCCCAGAATGCTTTTTACATTTTCTTCTCTGTGTCTTAAGGCTCTTGTGCCCAACCTGTGGGACTTAAATGGGAAAGCTTCTATTTCCCCTCCACTACACGTACACAGCTCATCTCTACACATAAAGGATTCACCCGCACGTCATGTCAGGTTTGCTGGGTTCGAGCCAAACACATGTATTGGTTTTCTTGATGTAAGCATGTGGATTGATGGCCCTGTCTGGAATATCGGCTTTAAACAGGATTACGGCTAATATAAAAAAGGGGGTCACATGTTGAAATAGCTTCCACTTCTCTGGGGTATGGATAAGAAAGCAGAAACAACAGACAGGATCATTTCGAACATACTGTGCTAATTTAAATCAAATCAAATTTTATAGAGGAGCCCGTTACATATTGCTAGAGGGCCCCTTGTACATCACACCAGTTAGTGTAATAGAATACATTCACAAGGGATTTTTCCCAAAAGATGAGGTAGCTTTTAAGCTCTTGAAAAATCCACTGAAGTGAAAAGCTAAATTTACCCTGTAAAATATCCTCTCCATGGGCATGGAACATTTCAGCTTTTATTGATGAAGAGCACAGAAGAAAGAGGGATTAGATCCTGACCTCACTAGTGGAAATATTCTGCCACTGTTCCTGTGGAGCAGGGTTAAGAAGACACTATCCCCATTGGTGCTCCCTAGTGTTACTGACCTAAAGGTTACGCTTAATGTAAAACTGACATTGCTGAGAGATTAACTAAAAGCACTTCCTAAAATGCTGAAAGATTAAGGAGGATGTTCAAGTGAGAAACAGCACTCACAACAAATTAGGCTGATTTAATATACCTTATGTCACTGTAAATTTTCTTTAATATACTTTAAGCTGGTTGAAGAAGGAGAGAGAAAAAGACATAATGCAGAGGTGTTGTTAAACTTTGTTGGAGCATTAAGCATCTCTTTATTAATACCTACCAATCATACACAAATGCCTTGTAGAGTATGAGAATGTAAGCGTGAAATCCTCTTCTTGCTAATAAACAGATAATGATAATTGTCTTGGCGCAGTGGGAACGAAGTGAACAAGCATTCTTCAGTCTGAGCTGGGCTCCCCTAGGGCCATGAGTTTAGGAACAGGGGCCGGCTCTGTTTTTACAACACTTTCACAAAGTTAGATGTATTGTAGGAATTTAGGAATAGTTTGGAAAGGATATCTCACAAAGGTAATTGGGACGGAATAAAATTAAAGTGATATTTTACTGTAAAGAAGCAGGCAACCTAAAATGTAACTTGGTTAATAGAAAACATGAATTTCATAAAAGTGATACTATAATGGTTTTGCTGCAATTTCATTTTATTTGTTTTTAAAGTGACCCTGTAATTTGGCCTAAAATGAAAACACTAGTTTCTATACACACACCTGAGCTCCCACGGTGTCCCCTACAGACTAATTAATCCAGTGATTCTGCATCACTCTGCGACACCCAGAGTCCTCCAAGCTACTTGTCCTGGACTAGCAGGAGAACCTTGGAGAAAAGGGCACCAGGTCATTATGTGGGGCAGCGCTGCAACATTCTGCCCGCAACATTCTGCCCACATTCTGCCTCGTGACGTCACACGACTGGACTGAAGAAACCTAGAAAGAAGGTATGTATACAGATGTATACTTTTTTTTAAATTAAGGGGGAATGGGCAAATAGGTGGGGTCCTGGTGAGCCTGCAGTTGGTCACTAAATACCTACCCGTCTGTTGAGTAACAAGTCCAACTTTCACTCTCTTGCAGAGCTACAAGCACCACTGAAATCAGTTGTGTTGAATAGCATTTACCCCAATGCATGCTGTGGTTCCTCCAGCCTGCTGCTAAATTAACTTAGGATACAGTAGTAATGTAGCAGCCAGAGAGAGAAAACACATCACCCAGCAGGGGGGATATTCTATCCAACACATCCTGAAGTGTTACCCATTAATCTGCAAGAGGAAGGTATTTATTTAACATCTTCTTTTACAGGAAGCTTGTTTCTTTTATTATCTTCGCCACAGTGTCTCTTTAAGTTTATAGGTTTTTAAGCCATTGCGTTATATCTATTGCTGTTAACTGTATGCAATATTGTTTGTTACAAGTAAACATAATACTGTATATTACAAAGGATTCCCAATGTAGTATGGCTTAAGAGAAAGCTCAGTAGATGCTGAATGCTTTGTCGCTCAGGCTGCCTGATAAAACTAAGCTTGATTATGGTTTTATAGGGCTAAGCTGCCTGATAAGAGATGAGTCACTGCTGTGATACAATGCTTCACCTGTGAAAAGAAGACTAGAGCTCTGGCTGCTCACACTGTTGTAAATATGGATGCTAATGAGTGAGCATGGTCAAGGATGTAGGGTCGTTTAGGAATCACTGGTGAATCACTGACAAAAAGATATGAATGATTTGCCATTTGTAAACTATGAGCTCTTATAAGTAAATGGTGCCAATAAATGTAACTTTGCTAATACTGTATTATATATGTTGTTATGTTACAATATGTTATGTCATGGATTTCCCATTCAAGAGTGTGTGGTTTGGTCTTGTAAATTTGTGGACATGTGGACAGTGAATTTGCATTATAAATGTTTCAGACCGGTAGCATAAATACAACAAAATGTCTGACAATGGAAGAAGATGTAGTAAATCATTGATGAATCAATCGGTTGCTATGTCCCTACATGTATTCATAAAACCGATACAACTTATTGCAATTTTACTGTTTATTAGCATTCCACTCTCCTTATTTTTCTGAAGTTCCTTAGTACAACCTGTATGGCTGATTACAGTAAGGAAAAAATGAAGAACATGGATAGATGTCATGCAGATGGCTGCCGGCTACGGTTGTTATGAAAAACGTTTGACTTTATATAAATAGTAATTTCCTGATGAACCTGTCAAAGCAAAGATTAAACCAGCAGGCCTGTTTCATTTCAAATACCCAGTCTGGGTGGCTTGACTGTGGTGCATTCTGTTGTGGTTCATTGGTCGTTTTTGACCTCAATGGTGACTTTACAGTGTATTCAGGTGGCCAGTTGGGGAAAACAAGAGTGAAAAATATGTGCTACTACTGTGACTGTATAAAAGGTCTCTACAATGACCATAGGGAGTGGTAACACCTTGTTTTCTGCTTAGTTTATCTGGTTTGCTGGTTTTGGTTCATTATGTAGCATAGCTGGGTTGTAGGTCATCATAGAGCTCTTGTGCACAAACCCTTAAGGCCAATGTAAAAAAAAAAAAAGTTTGTCCTATTGCGTTAAGGGGCCAGTCCACCTTAATTGATATCAGTTTTTGGTAGATATTGGAGAATAATTTCAGATTATGGTGTTTTACATCCCCTTAGGTGCTCAAGTAGTAAACTGTGTCTGTATGAGCATGTTTATCACCACAAATGCAAGTCCAAATATCGATGTTGAAGAGAGAGTGGAAATTCCCTAAACAGAAAAACCTGATATGCCATAGCAAGCAAGAATTGGGTCAGATCACTCTGTTGCAGGGAGATCTTGCTGGTGGAGTCTCTAAATAATAAAGAAAGCCGGACATTGACTTGACCAGCTTATGATTTAAATATAGTGTATTTGGGTATGCCGATTAATGACTTTTAGCTAAAAGTCAGAGTTCTCCTTCCCTCACATTCTGTACCTTACTGAGCTATATACAATACACAAATGGGTATAGAGGCACTCATGGGTCTTCCAGCGATAAGTCAAAGCATCAGCATTTTATTGTCAACGTTTTGACGGAACTCGGTCCATCCTTATCAAGGCAGTATTGATAAAGATGGACTGAGCTCCATTGAAATGTTCACAATAAAATGCTGATGCTTTGACTCCTCTCCGCTGCAGGACCTGTGAGTGCCTCTATAACTACTTTGGATTTGTATGGATATTTTTGGGGATGAGCACCCAGGCATTCATCTTACAAAAAGAGTACGATGGCTACCCCTAGGACTGTACTATGCACAAATAGTTCCTGTAACCCCAGTACTGGGTAGCAATGATTATAGACTACTTGCAAAGTTTGCATTAGTGAGATTATGACATCATTTTTAAAATAATTTTACATCATATGTTTAGCTTTTGACTTGTGCTAGGTGTTTAACATTTTTAACTTATATTATATTTCTAAACCGAATTAGGGTTACTGTTAAAGTTAAGTAAAATATCCCACTAACAGCAACCGTAAGATTTTACTGAGCATGCTTTAAGTCTAGTGTTTGTAGCCTTCACTTTTGTGTGTCTCCCGCTGTCTGTCTCTCTGCTCACAACAGCCTATAAATGTGCACAAGAAGGAGCATATAGGCTCAGGTAATGTCTAGAGGACCTGCTCTGTACTTACCATGTGTCTCTGCTGCCTTAGAAATTAAAGTAAAGTATGTGAAAGCTGAATTCTTTAGCAGAATAAAGGAAGTGGAGAGGCTGGGGAGCCATTTAAAGACACCTGTTAACTAGATCTGTGTACAATAGGTGATTGTTTGTCAATTTTTCAATCCATATTGCATATGGTATACCTGCATTCCCAGTTGCACGGAAAGCCCTGGTTTATGGATGAGGCCGGCAGTCTCACATAGATAAGGTGCATACATTTTGACATACCAGGACCTGTACAGAATGCTGATGTCATAGACTGGTTGCTGGTAACTGCCAGATGTCACGGCATGTGCTGTATCCATTAGGGATGTGCTAGACATTGGCCACCTGAACATTAAAATAAAGGTAGCGGCAATGGTCTAGTGAGACCATGGAAAGTAATATTTTTTTTTTTTCTATGTGAGCAGTTCCTGATCATAAATCTTTCAGTATTGTGTTCAAATATAATGCTGTATTGGCTATCAGCCTTATTTAAAGGGCCACTATTAAACTTAAATATTGTAATTTCAGAGCTGTACACTATTATGTGTAATGATAGTATTCACTATATGAACTTCTTTATTTTTCTCCATTTACATACAGGCCAAGCTGTTCAGCAAAAGAGACAGTGACAGGGGCTGGGAGAAATGATATAACTACTTACAATGGTCAGCCCTTATCATGGTAGTAATTTCAACTAAGACATTTCTGCAAAGGCTGAAGCGACCATAGCAGTGTTACAATTTGTCTCAAACTCTGTCATTGTCTCTTTACTGGACCACTTGCACTGCATGTAAATGAAGAAAAAAATATATATAAATGCATGTAAACTAAATAAAAAAGTAGTATACTGTTATTACATGTGTTATACAGTTACCAAAATGCAATATTTGTCACTATAAACCCTTTAATAAGCCAGTACAAAATGCAGCAAATCACACCACCCAGATTTTGGGGATTATTAATGCACATTTCCGATTGGTCGATATGTGTAACTGCACTACACACATACTCGATACACTCAGCGCTATTTTATCAAATAAGCTTGAAAATATAATAACAAATCAAAAGATAAAAAATCTATTTTAAAAAAAAATCAATTTTTAAATGGGTTTATTCAGTAAAAAGTGCAAGTAAAGTGCAAAGTACAGAAACCCAGAGCAAGAGATCACAATTCACTTTTCTGGAGTTATACTATAGGGATAAGCTCAGGTTCAGATCGAACTTAGTCCAAACCTAAGCTCCTCCGAACAAGAAAGTGGCATGGGCACTTCCCTTTCCCGCTGTTGTATCTAAACAAAGGGCCGATATGTACTTATGTAATTTACCTTATATGGCCACATAATGTATATTTACCAAAAAATATGCATGTAATCATATAAGGTCAATGCACATCATTGCATCCCACTCCTTAGCTCACGTCAAGTTGTGGGTGGGGTTTCCCTGCTTTAGCTGATTGGGCAGCATGGAAGGAGCTTCCTTCCAAGTTCAGAGGCAGCTCCTTCTAGGTTCAGACGAGCTCAGGTTTGGATGGGGTTCAGCCTGAACCTGAGCTCATACCTACCAGACAACAACAAAATGAGTTTATATGGAGTATGCCTGTATGCTTACACAAAACTAGTACAAACCGACTAATGATTATTGATTATTAGTTAAGCTCCTTAAAGAAGAACTTCACCTTATTGTTTCTATTCTTTGCATACCATATGTTTCTTTTCCTCTCTAGTCTTCTCACGCTGGCCATTTTCACTAAGAGCAGATGATCTCCCTTGACTTTTTGGAAACCATGGGTCTGCCTCCTAGAACATGTGGAACATGTGACATCATCTCATGGGAAAGAAATGCCTTCCCCTGAAAGCTCAT
Organism: Nanorana parkeri; assembly: GCF_000935625.1. NCBI lineage: Eukaryota > Metazoa > Chordata > Amphibia > Anura > Dicroglossidae > Nanorana > Nanorana parkeri. The sequence continues at coordinate 2,669,235 of NW_017306304.1, forward strand.
GAGATTTTGCAGTTTTTAGATTCGATTTCCCAGGATGCATCTGTAAGGCCAGTGCTACATCACATGTGTTTCACTCAACCATATGTTTAACTATTTTTATATATTTGATTTTATATCAGCATGCAGAGCTGTATGCTGATGTGATTTTTAGTGAAAGGAGGTAAAGGTCCACTTTAATGGTGTACTTTTTACCTTCATGAAGCTCACTGATATATTATAGAAGAATGTGTCCTTGAAGAAGAAAGAAAAAAACACAACATGATTATTCTGTTGATCTGCAGTCTTCTGCTTTATATCAGAGCCCATTTTATTTCTTCCCAAGTGTTTCTGCTGGTAGTACTTGGCATAGAGCAGTGTTTTCGATTATTGAGTGGCAGAAAGGAGGAAAAAACACTTTTACAAAGAATGTACAAAACTAGATCAATTTTATGAGGACATTTTCATGATCAAGAGTGCATGAAGATGCTGTAAGGTTTAATTGAATTTTATACCTGAGCTCCCTCGTGTTTTTAGAAATAGTTTGTAGAACATAACCGTATTCTTACTAGACTTGGATATTCTATTATTCCTTGTCTATAGTGGAACTACAAGTCCAACCACATCTTGTCAGCAGTCTAGGGGATATCCAGATACATTAATGGCCCACAGCAGGGGTCAGCAACCTGCGGCTCCGGAGCCGCATGTGTCACTTTCATCCCTCTGCTGCGGCTCCCTGTCCAGGGGCGGAACTACCGCTGGGGCCTCGGGGCTTGAGGCTGTGGGGGGGCCCAGTGAGGTCTGGTCCTGGGCCACCCCCTAGTGGAATATGCGGCAGTGCAGGGTCGCGGGGCCCCGCACTGCCGACGAGCTTCTCAGCAAGGGGGCGGGTCCTGTGACTCACCTCCTCTCCCGGCTGCGTCCCTGGTAACAGGCGGCGGGAGAAGTGTGTGTACGGCCTGTACCCATGTGAGGGGTCTGGGCAGCCTGGGGGGCCTCTTACATGAGTTTCAGCTGTACCAGGTGTGGCATGGCAGAGGTGACAGGGGAGGGGGTGGAGGAGGCCACAGCATCAGTAGGTAAGAGGAGTTGGGAGGAGGTACAGGAAAAGGGACCTCGGCGACCAGTCCACCTGAGGCCCTGCAGAGCCCACCATAGAGAGTCTCAGATGGGCTGTGCAGGATCTATGGTGTGCTCTGCACGGTCACTCTCAGGTGGGCTCTGCGGGGTCTCAGGTAAGCCCAGAGTCCAGTGCGTTACTAAACCCAGAGTCCAGTGCGTTACTATGCCCAGAGTCCAGTGTGTTACTAAGCCCACATATACCTATACATCCAAATGGCTCTTTGAGTGTTTAAGGTTGCACGTGGTGCTATAAAATTTGGAGAGCTGCAAGCGCTGTCTACCAATAGTGAAAAAGTCCCTTTGAATTGTCATCTTATTCACTATGCTGCATAAAAATTGATTTTGTAAAGTGAATATTCTCTACTCCTTTAATCAATCCCAATGACCCAAAATAGCTAGAGAACTAGTTTTTTGAGAGGGGGAGAGGAGCATTTGGAGGCTCCATACGTCCTCAGTTCAAGGAATAAATGTACTTTAAGATACACTCACACATTCACAAGGACCTGTACTTCCATGCAGAAACCTGCACCCAGGAGGGACAGTAGTTGCATGTAGACTGTCTGCGTCCAAGGGCCTGCATCTATATCTGTATGGATGTGCAAATTCGGGTTGGCATGTAGCCTTTCATTAACCAGTTGACATCCGCGGTGTTAAACCCCCTTCCCATCCAGGCCATTTTTCAGTATTCAACACTGCGGTACTTTGACTGACATTTATTCCGTCATGCAACGCTGTATGGACGGCAAGTGGTTAAGGATGCTGCTGGATGCTGCCCCTCCCCCCCCGTGAATGAGTAAGAGATAGTTGTTAACTCTCTGGTGAATAAGTAGGGGTAAGTAAAAAAAAATAAACACACCACACAAGGTGCCAATGTCAAGGGCATGTGGCTCGTCCCCCGCTTTCCTGTCCTAGCAGACCAGTGCTTGAATCAAGGGTCTGATATGGGATTTTAGGGGGGACCCCACATGTTTTCTTTTTTTGGCATTGGGGTCCCCCTTAAAATCCCTAGCAGACCTAAAGGGTCTGGTATGACTTTGTAGGAGAACCCCCAACCTTCTTGTTTTTTTACATCGAGGGTCCCTCCTAACTTTCCAAACCAGACCTAAAGGGTTTGGTATGAATTGTGGGGGGGGGGACCACACACTTGTATTTTATATTGCTTCTGCGGACTGTTAAAGAAAAAAAAAATCTCTAATGTCACTTTGCTGCCACGAAAATTTGTGCGTAGATACTACTGCATCCGTAATTAACGAAAATTTCGGATTTGCCGGAATCGCGAATGGAATTGACTTTTGGACCCAAATCCCGAAAAACAAAATAATGAAAAATCCTAAATAAATCAAACTATTTTTTTTGCCGGCTTACATGTCTACTTTTTATACCCATGACCTTGTTGCGAAAGCAGATGTAACTATAGCTGGAAAAAAATTGTGTTTTAGCCTGCAGATCTAAAAGATGTGCTGTATGAAGATAATTATTTTTTTCTCTTTATTGACATTGCAGAATTTACTTTTCACCTGAACGGTATAACTGCCGTTTATTGAAGGACCAGGAACAGACATTTTTCAGATTGCATTGTCAGCTAGACTTGGCTAATGTTTCATATCTCTGTAAATGCTCCAGTGTAGGGCACATGGATTTTCTCCTAATGATTTCATTTATCATCTATTATATCTGTTGTCAGCGATATGAAACACAGTGATCATTTTAATGATAGCACGCCACTAACAAAAATAGCCCCGGTTCACTGTTTTAGATCAATACATGCTAACAGAAAGAAAGTGACAAAAGTTTTCTTATTTGCCTGTTTTTGTGTGCTGTAAAATTGTATATTGAGTTGCTTCCATAGATTACAGTATATTATTATATTACAGCAAATATTTGAAAAAAGTCTGATTTTCTAAGAATTCTAAAAAAGTTATAAACTTTAAGGGGACACTAAACTCAGAAATTAAATAATAAAAATAACTTATATTGTGCAAATAATAAATGACTGTGTACCTATGTTTGGCATTGTTCAGTTCTAAATGCTTCAAAATCGGTTTTATTTTTCTCCAGCCACAACTTCCTGCCAGAGGGTGGCTACTTTTCTTCTCTACGGTCCCTATGGGAGCTGAAAAGTAGCCACCCTCTGCTGGTTCATGTGAAGGACTACCACATGCTGAGGGCGTGTCTTCTCAGTCTCCACCCACAAATCCTCCCCTCTAGACTCTGCAAGGAGCTGGGATTTCTTCAACTCTCCCACACTAATATATGATCTTTGATTTCTCTCCTCCTGGCTTACAAGGAGGGAGTGCGGGGGGGAGCTGCTTGTCAGGAGATTCAGCATGTGAGCTGTCACCAGCCTTATACTTTCACATGCTGAATCTGGTCACACAGTCACAGACGATACGACTCCTACATTTGAAATAAAGTTGTTTTTATGTGTAGATTTTTGTAAACGTGATTGTTTGTTGTAGATTTGTTGTAAGTAGTTTTGATAATTCAGAGCATTGCAGAGGAGATTACAAGGAATGAAACTGTCACAGTGTTTATAGTGAGGAGGGGGAGGGGGGAGGAGCCGGCTGTGTGCAGTGAGAGATGATTCCTCCCGGCCTCATGGGAGTTGTAGGCAAAGAAAGATGTGCATGTGACCAGAATCAACATGCATGGCTCATACTAAGGGACAAGGAGTGTGAGGGGAGAGAAGAGCCACGGGAGCGTGCACAGCAGACTTTCTAAAGGGATTAAAATATTAAGACTTTATTTTAAAACATAAATACATGTGTAGATGTGTAGAAGGAGAAAAAAAGCTGAGGATTTTGTGTCGCTTTCAAGTCAAAATGATTTTAAACCATTTCAAATGCTGATGAAATAACCTACAATTGATGCTGCTTCTTGATGCTTAAACATTTGTTTCCTGCAGAATCACCTGCTCCCCTGAGCACTGGTCCTGACTTCCCGTTTTAGAGGGTCTCCTTTCTCAAGCAGAGAGCTATGCAGTCACCCTTGTGCGTGCTTCCACAAACACACAGACATAGCAAATCAAACTACTCCCCTCCCCCCTGGCCCCCTCTCCTCCCTTCTTCAAGCTAGTAGATGAACAGTTGCTGGAGACTGCTCTGTCCTTTGTGATCTAGTATTGAACAAAAAGTTCAGGGAAGCTGAGCTGGGAGACTTGGAAGCAGCTGTTCATTAACATAATAATTGTAAGTGTTTGGGCAAAAATTTAAAGCAATGCTTTGCTGGGCAATGCATATTTGTTTGATCTGGATTCATTATTGAAAACAAAGTTTGAGAGTTTAATACTACTTTAAATATTTATTTTAAGAAATTTCCAGTTTACTAATAATATATAATATTGTTAAAGTGACACTATACTCAGGAGTTAAATCTTAAAAATGCATTCAAGTTCCCTAACTATTAACAGGAATGTATCTTATTTGTGTATCACTCAACTGTAGATCCTCAAATCATCTCTGAATTCATGCTGACATGGTCCTTGCTTCTGGAGGGTGGCTACTTTTCTTCCCCATGGTCCCTGTGTGTGTTGTAAAGTAGCCACCGCTCCAAGATTACTCCCGTGATGGACTACAATCTCATATTTAGTTTACTAATTTGTAGGGAAGTACCAAAAATGGAATTTTGAGACCGAAACCGAAAATGACTTTCTTCCCAATGTTTAAAGAAAAAACAAAATTTAAATTCTTCTTTTGCTTTTTTTTTAAACTTTTTAGGGGCTTCGGGGAAATATTAGCGGTCTAAACAGATCCCTGATTTTTCCCTTTAAAAATGGAAAAAGAGATTGAGGACGCAGTCCTCAATCTCTTTTTCTACAGCCCCTGTTCTAAATGAACAGGAAGCCTCTATACTGAGTGTTCCTGTCCATTCAGAACTTGTGGCTATAGAGTACTTACTACGTCCACAATCATGAATGAATAGGAAGTGAGATAGATCACTTCCTATTTATTTATAACTGGACATAGTAATCACACTAATTTCAGCTATTTACAAACATTCAGCGATCAGCTGACCGTGAGTGTTTGTATACTGCTCTCCGTTCTAAATTTGCTGTCACTGGAGGGCGGCAGGCGGTGGGGGAAGAGAGCTCTGCCTCCTGTAACAGATCACAGCGCTCTCCTCCACTCACTGCTCTCCATCCTGACAGGAGGAGGAGCTCTCCTCCCACACCTCCTGGCTTCCACCTCCTAGGTCAAGATGGAGAGCGGTGAGTGGAGGAGTGCGCTGTGATCTGTCATAGGAGGCAGAGGTCTCCTCCTCCACCAGCAGATCGCAGCTGTAACTGCTTCCTCCACTCTCCAGGAGGCCAAGCCAGGAGGAGAGCTCGGCCTCCTGCAAAGATCACCGCCTGCACCCCTCGGCATCCTGAAAGCTTCTCTCCTCCCTGCTGGGTGCCGGCGCTGCATCGGAAGGTGACTGGCACTCAACGGGGAGGAGAGAAGCTGGGATACAATTTTGCCAAAAGTGCCATTTTTCAGCTGAAATGTTTCAGCGGCTGAAATTTCGGTGCATCCCTACTAATTTGTATTGAGATTGTAGTCTATCACAGGATAGCCACATCCACAACTGAGTGTTTTTGTAACTTGAATGCCTAAGCTTTACAATGCTAAACAGGTAACTAGCTTTTCATTGGCTAATAGTATATATTAAAAAAAAGAAACGCTCAAGCCTAAAACGCACACAAGAACGCCTGTACAAATGCCAACAAAAATGCCCAGGAAACCCTGAGCTCAAAAGTGAATGGAGCATTAAGTAGTGTTCAGGTTAGACAGCTGTGTTTATTGTCAATAATGGCATATGTCTATTGACTAAAGGAGTTTATATGAATAATTATAGTAGTTGGGAGTAAACTCTGTGAAAAAAAGCCACTTTTTTTAATCTACACTCATCTTTACCTAATTGCAGAGCCAGGATTATGTTTTACACTCCAAATAATTTCCTTTTTAGTATGAAATTTCCAGAACATTTAAAATATAAAACCAGAGGGCAGTTTAGATGCTTCTGATAACAAATGCAATTGTTAGAACGGTCAGGTTTTCTCATCTTTACTTATCCATACAATCGCAGATTTGTTTATTTTCTTCCTAAATTGTTAAGGTAAGTGAACCCTCTGATGTTTAGTGAAAAGTTGTTTGAAGTCCCATGAGTCATCATACTGAAGAAAACCAGTTGCCTTCCCCTCACGTCATATTGGAGAACAGCTGTATTGCACGTGCACCGAGGAGCCAAGTTCATCTTCAAGTTGTCCTATGAGTCCACTCTGCTGAAGAAAACGGTTCCTTGCGTAGCTAATTTATTGTTCATTATTAACGTTACTGCTCAGGGTGTATTGATATAATTTGGTAGGTGCTGACGTTTCTGTCCAAAATCAACCTTACGGTCAATTGAAAATTCAAATGGAACTTATGTCATCTAAATAGAATTACAACATACTCAGTATTCAGTACGCTATTACATGGAAACGTTTATGTTGATGTGTGAATGATGCATTAGTATATTATAGGCAATCGCTCATGAAATGAAATCAGCAAAGGGCTAGGTTAATAGGCACCTGTGCCAGGGTGTTTTTATAAGAAATAAAATCTGATTGCTTCATAAAGTTACATCAATAAAATGTGACTTTCAATAGTGTTTGTGCTGGCTTATCAACCATGCATTGCTTCAAATATCATGTAGGAGACCATTCTGTAGAAGGAAACTGTACACAGATCAGCCACACGTTACAAGGAAAAAGAGCATCTTGTGTGCTGTCGCATGACCTCACTAAGCATGGAATATGAATTATTATTTCTGGACATTGCATTCAGGATAGATCCAGCAGACCAGTAAGTTAGGTTGGAATATGTGATAGATGCTGTCTCACTGCTCCAAAACTCCAATCCGGTCTCCATACAGCTCCAGGGACTCTGGGTGCAGACCAGGGACGTGTGGTCAGGGGAGGCAGGTGAGGCAGAGCCTCACCTAGTATTATGGAGGAAAAAGCTGTCAGCTTCAAGTCTGAAACTGACAGCTTTTTTCTCCATTCAGAGCAGCTTCTAGCAGGTTACACAGCAGGGAAACCCACTCTGCTGTGTAACCTGTCATGGACAGAGCCCTGCCTGTTAATTACAGGCAGCACTGCGTCCGGATTTTGACAGCTAAGTTAGGTTACACTGCAGCGGGCTTCTCCACTGCTTGTGTAACCTAACATAGTGAGGCAAGAGCTGCAACAGCCTCTACTCTGTTAGAGGCTTGAGCTTTGTGGATGGTTTGGAGCAATGGCAAAGCGCCACTGGTCCAAGCTGTCCAATCAAAAAAAAGAAAAAGAAAACACTGAGGACGAGCAAGTAAGGGACAGGGAGGCCCCTCCTTGTCTCCTCCCTTCCTCCTCCACACTAGCTTGGTGACCAGGTTGGCGGGGCTTCATCAGGATGGGGCTCTGGCAGGCTGGGGGCAGGATAAGCTGGGGGCGGGGCCTGGGGGAATGCCTCACCCAGCGCAGAAGGTACTGCACCTCACTGGTGCAGACCACACAAGCAATGGTCACATCCCCACCACCGCCACCACCACCACTCGGAAATAAAAGTATTGTGAGTCCATGTCATCTCTTTGATTAAGCCCTGGTGGGTTGATGTTTAGATGGAGATTGCAACATGGACTCACAATGCTTTCAGTAAAGTTTAATTCCGAGTGTTGGTTTGTCTTTTCTAAGCCTGGAATATAATTACTAGTTTACCCTACAAAGTGGTTTAGTCCATGAATGTAGGCATCAAAGAAAACATGAGTCACTCTTATGATAATCATTAAGTGAGTAGTTAGCAAATAACTAGAAATATGTCCTCACAATAAACCAAATCTGTTAAACGGAAAATATAGTGCATTATGGGTCACAGATATGATTAAGCAGAACTATGAGGTGAGTGATTTTCACTCTACCTCATAGTTCGAGCCGACGTGTGACAATGAAACTGTCAAACGTCGGCTCAATAGATCGGGAAGTGAGCGAACACATAACGTCGCTCGCTCACTTATCATTCCTGTCCCTGCAGGGAGCCGTGACTGTCACTCATGGCTCTCTGCAGGGATTCCCCCCCTCCCCGCTCCGATCCTCTAGCGCTCTAGAACGACCGGGGGAGGGGAGCGGGTACAGCTGGCTCTGCCTCTAGATAGGCAGAGCCAGCTGTCAATCATGCAGCTGGGTGGATCTCGACAGTAATGTCGGGGTGGTCTCAGTATACCGTGAGCTGTAGCTCGCGGTATACTGAGCTTTGGGTCACGGGAGGACGCCAGTTTATGTCCTCCTGTGACCCTGAGGAGAACTATGGGGAAAAACACTTACCCCATAGTTCTCCTTTAAGGGCTCTTTTGGCTGAAACGCGATAGTGGGACTGCTATGCCTGGTTTTATGTCTTGAATAAATAGGGAACATTTTTTTCTGAATCCAGAACTGCGTGCAAACACTTTTTTTCTACCTTAGGAGTAGATGGTTAATCTATCTAATGTGGCTGTTTAGCACCCAGGTATGGTCATTCCAGGCATAGTTTATTGTGTATCAAACAAATTGAGGTGATTCCGAGAGATTTAATTATTTTTTCCAGGCAAGTTTGCTGATCTACTTGAAAATAGGTATGGAGCTTTTGTGATCGCCTGCAGTTTGTACAAATGGGGATGCATGGATTGTCTGCACAATGTTTTATTCATTAATGTCTAAGCAAATATGCAGATTGAAAGGCTCATCTTTTAAATCAATCTAAGCTATTCTGTGTATAAGCACCTTGTATAAAGCTGGCCATACACCTTACAATTTATCTGCAGATTTTCTGTGGTCAGATGGAAAAGGTGCAACAGATTCCTCCATCTACACTAAACTGTGTGGATGGAGTAATCTCCACCTGGGCCAATCTGTTGCACTTTTTCCATCTGACCACAGAAAATCTGCAGATAAATTGTAAGGTGTATGGGCACCTTTAGGGAGCAACACAATTTGCATGACCTCAATACATAAGGCGAAGCTGTTATGATTTGAAATCACCTTTACAGAGTTTAGAATTCCCATTTGTTATATTTGTCAAGCAGCTGCTGGAAGTGTGACTTGCCTTGGCTGATAATCATCTTATCAGCCTTGCAGAGCGTGTGGTAGATTTATATTGCTGCCTCTCACCCACTTGCATGTTAAATGTAATCACCAGATGTAATAATGTCATTAGCTAATAATAGACATTACATGGAGGGTAATGAGTCCACAGTTATTTACTGTTTGGGAATGCTCACATCTTTATTAAAGGACACTTGTTTCTGTTGGATGGCAGATATCCCTTCAAATCAATTTCTTTTCCCCCTCTGGTGCCCATGTGGATTCTCTCACTGACAACACTGCACTGTTCTCTCAACTGGGTTACAAGAATCCACAAAAGGGTTACTCATGTCTCCGAGTTGTATTGTGTTCAGACACACTAATCTTTTTGTTGGCTCATGGTTGGTCACCTCTTTCTAAACCCCATGAAACCTCTATGAAAAAATTACTTGAGAAGGACTTTTTTGTCATAGACAACATCCAGTTCAAAGCCTGTTAAGTGCTTGAAGAGAACCAAAGTGACTTGGAGGAAGAACTTGTAGGAGGTCCTTCTTAGGGCAATTGGTCAGACAACACTTTCTTCACTGGAGCTCCTATGACATGTACAATAGGGCCAAGCCTTGTATCTTGTTCTGTGTGCTTCATGGTGAGAACACACACTTTTATTCAGAGTCTCAGCAGGAGAGGCATTCAGTATTTGCCACTTTTCCTTTCATCGTTTGCTATACTGGGAGGTTAAGACTGCCCTATTGTTAAATTCACTGGAAGTTCTAGTAAAACATGGACCCCTGTCAAAGATGTCATTGTGATCCTATGCTCGCCCTCTGCCTTCTAGTAATTGAACAATTCCGAAAGTAATAAATAAGAAAACAGGATGTGCACCAAGTCATTATAGATCCATTGAGTTGTTGGTGTGTATTTTGCCAGGGCCATGTTGATGCTTAACAGAAAAGGTCATTTTAGCGAGTGAAACCACTTTAGATTGTACCGCATGATACAGCAGAGGTCTGGATTATAAGAACCAGGTGTGCTGGCACTGCTGTAAAGGGGATTAACACATTGCAGACAAGAAAGAAACCGAAAAAAAGGCACGGGGGTTTTTCCTTTATTTTTTTTTTGTTTTGCCTGCAGCTTGCAAAGTTTAATAACTATGGAGTAACAATCCTCTAACTACAGTACTGAATATTGGAACTTTTATAACATCTGTATTCCTTTTATAGTTCAAAATGGAAAAAAAAATCCCTTAACATCTTGTGTGCAGGTTATATTATGTTACATATTTAATTATTTGAAATGATGCAAATGACATAAAATAAACACAGGGGCATACATCATTTGATGCAACAGATTCTGAGGGGAATTTATCAAAACTGGAGCAGCTGTGCACTGCAACCAATCAGCTCCTCTTTCATTATCACATTTTAACTGAACAAACTGAAGAGAGAAGCTGATTGGTTGCTATGGGCAACTGCTCCAGAATCTGTCTGCTCCAGTTTTGATAAATCCCCCCCTCTTTGTGTTTTGCTGATAAATGACACATGAGTAAAAAGTGCAAATAAATAAATATACAAAAATGAAAGTCCATTTAAATCCATAACATCTCTCCTGTACAGGTAAGGGATCTCTTACAAGGAAGCCAGTTATATCTCAGCTTTCTGCATAAATGTTATGTACCCATTTATTATCATCAACCTGTTTTAATTTCATTGTGTGGGAATGTACTAATCAAATCTGTGAGGATAGGGGGGTATAAAGATGTCCATCCAGATGTTAACATGCGTTGTGTCAAGCATTGCATTAAGGCTGCTCATTGATTTCGAATGGGCTGCCAATTCACAGTAACAGATGAAAAATCAGACATGCTGTATTTTTTTTGCGATGCAGTTCACCACAACACATGGTAATGTGTTACCATGCGTTGTGGTGCACCGCAACACGTGTGCATCAGAGCTGTATTGCTGCTGGGGTGCCATTGAAAATGAAAACCCACACAAGCGCGTTAACACAAAGGTGTTATTCAACCTGTTTGGCAGAATTTCCCTTTTTCCTAGCCTAGTAGGCACTTGGGCAGTTTGAATCATTTTTGCAACAGGGACAAAACCAACCATAAAAACTCAAAAGTTCTAAAATGTTCCCACTTTATCCCAGTCTGTCCCCTGCACTTTCCTGTTGTGGTGACCACCAAAGGGTGGAGGGGATCTCCCTAGTGGAGAGAATAAGCTTACATCTTTCTGAACTTGATGTAAAAAGTAAAAAAAAAACTGGGTACTACTGAACACTGAATGAGCACTGTAAATGCTTATTATCAATTACAAAACTTTTGTTGTGGTGGGTTTTTTTTGGTTTTTTTTGTCAGTCTTTCGTTCCAAACATCTATAAAGAGAATGGCGTGCAATTTTGAGTATTCTGAATTTCCAGGCTACATATAGGAAATGTATTTGCGATAACTGTGTTTTCTCCTCATACATGATGATATTATATCAGCTGGCAGCTGCTGATGAACATTCTGTAGCATTGCTGTGACACACTACTGCAATATTTGTAATAATTTCCCGTCAAGATATAAATCTAAATCATCATTTTTTGTGTGTCAATTTATGTCTGTTGGTGAGGCGTGCTTGACTTTCTGCACACGATAACCCTATTTCTGCTTATTCAGCAAACATACAAGCACTGTTTATTGTATAGTGTACAACAACGTGGGTGGTGGTTCAGAAGGCTGATACATAGAACATATGGAGACTGGTGCAAATGAAAGACACTTTAACCCTTAGGTCACAGAGATAACTTTTATACCCAGCATGATGACTTTCAAAACAGATTAAGATTCTAACTGGTTTCCTAAGACAGAAATTGTAGGAAATATATGAAAGTCTAGAGCTCTAGTTCCCAGCCTGCATGCGGCCCTTAGGGCCATGGCAAACGGTAATCTGCTTTACCTTGTTTTAGTGCTTGCTCAGGTGAAAAAAAGGAAAAATATTCCTTAAACTAGGTTCTGGTATTTTTAAATTGCTTAGTTCAATTCTTCCCTACTATCTTTGTCTGTTTGTGTGTGTGTGTGTGTGTGTGTGTGCTGCCCATCTTCTTCCCCTTCATGTTTTTTTTTTTTTTCTCCCTCTGATCTTTTTTTTTTCTTCTTTATTTTAGGTATCTTGCTGACAGAAATAACAAATATGTCACAAGTAGTTCATTAAAAGTGCTGTAGGGAGCACAGATGTGGAAACATTGAGTTGAAAAAGGGCTGTGATAGCAGTGATCTCTAGGAGTCTCATGTAATGAGTCTCCAGTTTATGTTTCCTAAAGCATGTCCCCAGTCTGCAAGTACTATTGGATGTTCCCAGTATCTGGCCATCTTCTGTTGTATGTTTTTGGTCATGCACAGCTTTATGTAGCATTATGTTCATTGCCCCTTTTGTGATGTCAAGGGCGGCATATCAGGTCCCCTGTATCAAGAAAGTTGACCACCACTGGTTTAGAGTATAGGAAACAGTACAGCTAAAGTAATATGAGGGGCAGGCATCCAGGAGAAGGCCTCCTGTAGTCTCCGACAGCTATCTGTCGCATCATATTCACTGAATATTATGTGCGGCCCATTTGTGATGTCAGAGGCCACATATCAGGTCCCTTATATCAAGAAGGTTGACCACCACTGGTCTAGAGCATAGAAAACAGTACTCCTAAAGTAATACGAGGGGCAGGCACCCAGGAGTAGCTCTCTTGCTGTCTCCAACAGCTTTCTGTAGCATTATATTCATTGAATATTATGTGCAGTCCTGTTGTGATGCCAGGGCCTGCAAATCAGGTCCCCTATATCAAGAAATTTGACCACCACCACTTGCCTAGTGTATAGGACACAGTACAGTAAAGTAATATGATGGGCAGGCACCCAGGAGAAGTCCTTGTGTAGTCTCCAGATAAATACACAAAGCCAAAGAGGTTGCAGCACACATATGAATCTTTTATTGATATACAGTATATATTTCACAAAGTAGATCAGTTTTACATGGTTGCTCACTTCTCGCCCAGGTCACCAGTCAGTCATGGAATAATGTGCTCACCCATTATTGGAAGGTTTATTGTTGGTGATAGGTACACGAGTGACAGCTGATGCAGCTGCAGCAGAACCTTTGCAATGTGATGTCTCAGTGTGAGAAGCAAAATGTTATAGAGCAGACAGCTTCAAATTATTAGGTTGATTAGCCTTCACTTTGAAAGAATCTTTTCCTTAGCATAGCCTAGAGAAAGTTAACACGCTAAGAAATATGAAACAGACCTAATTAACTTTTTTTAAATCATGGTTGGGTCAAATGACAGCTCTAATTTAACTTTGTTGCTCTACAAGGGATGGAGGTGACAGCAAATTTATCACAAGTTTAATCTGGAAAGAAAACAGCACAATGTCTGCTTTCCCTCTTGTTCCAGTACTTTGGCAATCGATCGCTCAGATGGCGGTGCCTGGCACTTTTTTTGGCTCAAATAATCCTTTCTGAGATCTAGGTGAGAGAGAACAATAAACAAGAACAGTAAGAATCAGCAGGCGTCTTAGGCAGGGTTTTTGATTTGGAATTCAGTTAATTGTTGTGGACGCCACCTACATTTCCTTTTTCTTTTTACTGTGGAAATGCATGGAAATCTTTAAAGAAAAAAAATCCCAAGTCATGTATTGTTGTTATTACTTCTAGTATGAATGTTTGAAAATCCAGATGTATTAGATAGCATAATGACATCCTTCTTACACATTTCAGACAGGGGTGGGATGGGGGTGGTTGGGAACTAATTAGGCAAACTTGCAAGAGAAAGAGAGAGCAGACAAGATGTCACCAGTGAAATGTAGCTTCTTAAAGAAGAACTATGAGGTGAGTGAAAATCCAGCGCTGACTGGCGGAAAGGACGGGGAGGGGGTGGTAGAGCTGGTTCTGCCTCTAGATAGGAAGAGCCAGCTGTCAATCACGCAGCTGGGTGGATCTCAACAGTAATGTCGGGATTCGTCCCAGCTGCGGTGGTCTCAGTATAGGCTCGCGGTATACTGAGCTGTGGGTCACTGGAGGGCGCTAGTTTGTGTCCTCCCGTGACCCCTAGGAGAACTATGGGGAAAAGCACTGACCCCATAGTTCTCCTTTAACAATCAATAGAACTGGCCAGAGGTACAGTATATAGGTGACAACCTTCAATACCCTCTAGTTGTATAATTTTGGAATGAGTGTGTGAATCAAAAGACTTACTGAACAGCATTACTGTTTTGCTTTTATCAGACCTGTTGTTTTGGTTGTACAAACATACAAAATTCCAGGCTTAGTACAAAGATTAAATACATATAAGGCTACGTTTACACTTGCGGCACGTGTAAACACTTCAGAGTTTCAAACATGTCGCACTCCACAGTATCTTATCCAGAAAATAAGTCTTTATCTAAGGAGCAACAAGCACACTGACCATATTTTCCCTCCTCGATCCTCAACCACTACCGTGTTTCACTATTAGGCTTAATCATAGTGTAGTGCTCACCCCTGAAGGAGCCGCCAGAATTACCCGGGTCATCACTAGCCTGTCTAGGGATTAGAGCAACCTGCTGCCCCAATAGCATTAACTGCCCTCTTCTAGTGCCCAACAGAGCTGATATCCAGGCCAGAAGTATGATGCTGAAGAACTTTATTAAAATATTCACTCTTAGAGAGAGGGTTTAGGGGCCTAGAAATCCAGTGTGCAATAGACACAGACTCCAGACTCACCAGTCCCTGTTAGTACTCCAGTGTGGATCAATAGGAACACCATTTGGCACTGAGTATTTGAGAAACTGCTGGATAGGGGTTGGTGTGTCTTCAATAGAAGAGACACCAGACTTGCTCCTGAGGTCCATTCCAGGCACCTCCAGCAGCCATCATCTTCCCTGGTTCTCCTTCTCAATCAGTAGCAAAGGCCTCCTCCAGGCTTAAGGACTACTAAAGTGTTTCCCGCACTCAAGCATTCCCACCAGCAGGCTGGACTAATCCATGGCTGGATCCCAACTGAGCACATGACAATTCCCATGGCAATTGCCAGAGTATATATGCCCTGTCCCAGCATGCAACACTGGCTATCAGAGCCCCAGTGATTGCTGGTGGACTGCACACACACTCAGTGTCCCTCATTGGTTGTCTCACACTGCAGCAGAGTTACACTCCACTGAGGCAAGTACAATCAATGCTAGAACACCTGGAATTAACCAGATAAATGCTAACGGGGGCTTAGGGAGCTGTATCACCTACTGAAAGGATTTGCTTTACTGCTGCAGCACACAGTACTGTCTGGCAGTAAATTCAATCTTATTCTTCTCTTCTGCTGCTAAGTAACACTTACAGGTCTCCTTTTCCAACCCCATAGAAAGGACAGTAAAAAGGAGAAGCAGCAGACCAGTGAGCTCATCTTTCTGTCTGTGCTCTCCTCCAATCAGCTTGAATGATGCACTGCAGCACAAAGAATTGTGCTGTAAAGGGGCTGCATGGGGCTGATACAAGGTCAATATCAGGTACTTATACTGCTTACATAAAAAAAAAAAAAAAACATTTAATGAGGTATTAATGAATACTGAACTGCATTCAATTATGATTTTTATAACTGCCTAGAGTTCAGCTTTAAGGTTTTCATATTATCATTAGTATCGACAGTTCTATATTCTGAGGTATTTACATTTCTCTATAGTTTATCTAAAGCCAAATCTATTTTTCTTTTGGCTAAAGTAGGAAAAGTTCAAACTTCCCCCAATTTTTTTTTCCTGCTACCCATATCTCACTTAGGAAATTTCCCTTCAGTTTCTGTTCCGGAGAAATAACAGTAAGTGATAGAAAAGTGTGAAGAAAGCCCCTTTAAGACAGTTGTCACCAGAACATTTGTCTTCATGGGAAGTTTTGCCTTCATCTGCTGTTCTGTTGATAACCATAAAATGCTGGAATTCCCATCACTTTCCATCCTGGTAATAATGGTCATCTGGACAAATAGACTCTCCCCAGTGAAAACGCAGACAATAACACAAATATTGACTTAGATACTAACACATTCTATCCACAACTATAAAAACAATTTATAAATAACTTTGATACAATAAAAAATACTATAATGTGATAGAAGATCAGGGAAGGCCAGTTTGTCTAGGAAAGGTACCTAAGAACCTGGAGTAAGGAAAGTCAGCTATGCCATAGCTGTGATTGTTCTTGACAGACGAGGCAGGAGTATTGGAGGAAACCAGGTGCAGCATTTTACTGCAGGAAAGGTAAGTATTCCAGCTCTTTAATTACTTGTGTTTATTCATCCCAGGAAGACTGTTAAAGGATATTTATGGCAAAAAACGAAAAATAAATATGTATTTCTATACTAATTTTCCATAAGTTCTATCCAACTCCTAATAACCCCATTGATTTAGAAATTCATATGTTTACTTATTGAAGATGCTCATAGAATGTGCTTTTTCAAAGCACTGACCCAATTTCACTCAGCCCTGTGAATATGCACTTCCTTCTGTCAGAACTCTAACTGAGCCTGCTGTCTGAACTACAACTCAACATCTGAACAATGTAACTTTATCATTGCTTGCTGGAAGCAATGCATTCTGGGATAGGTAGTCTTGAGAAAATGAGATTTCATCACATCAAGCAGCAGAGAAAGAGATGCCAAGCACACTGGAAATCCAGGAAGATGTTAATAGTGATGGGCAGATGGAAGGTGACACTTTCTACATCAAAGAGCTTTGATTGCATTATCAATAACAACTCTATTATGTTTTCCTATTACAATGCTGGTGTTATAGGAGGATAGTATATGCTGGGACTTTACAACTCCTTTCACTTTAGGTTGTTCATTGAAGTCATTTGCACAAGATCCTCTGTTTCGAATAGATACTTTGGTTTAAAATTTCTGTCTCCATTAGTCTGCCTGTTATGAGAATAATTTATGATATATTGATTTTTTTTAGTAATATGTAACTGGTGTCATAACTAAATGGAATCATGTTCATTTCAGCCTCTTCTGAGCCCATTTCTTCCTACAGCTGTGTATATATGTGGAGCTGTGAATTGTTACTTTCAATGCTTGAAGTGTTGTGAGCTGAAGTTAGTCCTGAATGTCAAAATAAAGCGAAACCCAAACTGTCTGCAGAGTTTCTACCAGATGTTACAAAGGTATAGAGACCGCTATGAGCCACATCATTTGTTATAGCAGACATAAAGGGGTCCTGATGAGGTAGTAGGGGGGGATTTGACAAACATTGCGAGGATAACTAACAGATGTACCTTGAATAGATCATTAGGTATTAGTTGAAGATTCCTTCTATCTGATGTAATTCTTCTTTTTCCCTTTTGTCAAGATAATTCCAGTAATTCATATAGTCGCCGAAGATCCTTTTTATTATTATTTTTCAACTAATGCAACCTGGACAACCGATTAAATGATAGGTTCATACTGGTACAATTATCACAAGACAAAATGGATTATCTTCAGGCATACCTTGTGCTATGTTAAATCTTATACTATGATTGAGGGCCTGAAACATTCTTGTGGTAAGAGATGTACTTTTAACCCTTACTGTGGGCCGTATATGGTAAACTATTCTAAATGATACAATTTGCCCAAGATAGCAATACTTTAAAAGGACACATTATATAAAACACTTTTATATGGTTCACACTTGATGCATTATAGGCAAGCAGCAAACCCTAGTGTAAATGATTGTTCACTAGTTGTGCAGTGTTGAGGTTAATATACACATAATATATATTGTATAGTATTATTGTATCTTAAAGTTGAATATAATCATACGCTAGGGCTAATCCCCTTGTCTTGTACATGTACTTACATGTGTTTATGACCTACAGCACCAAAACAACCAGAGCAGAAGGGATTGAGCGAAGAGTTCCAACTATACTCAAGATTATCTGTTGTATTCCATACACTACATTTTTGATCTATGAATCTCTTGGAAGCATATGCTTCTGACAGTTGCTATTTTCAATAGATATGCACAAATCTAACATTTTAACATGTAAGTTGTCAACTATTTTTTTTAATGCCGTGCTCCTGGAGTGCCAAAATTAGTTGAGCTTTGTACCAGTCTACAAAATAGTCACTGTATCCACCAGTTAATTCACTACCACAACTCTTGTTAAGGGGGGCACGGGGTAACCTCTAAAACACATTGGCTTTAGGTGATATTTACATTGAAATGAGTGTGGTGCTTCAATTCCAGATTAATTTACTTAAGTAGTGCAGCGGCTGCATCATTTGTCTAGGACAGGGGTCAGCAACCTGCGGCTCCGGAGCCGCATGTGGCTCTTTCATCCCTCTGCTGCGGCTCCCTGTGCAGGGGCGGAACTACCGCTGGGGACTCGGGGCCTGAGGCTGTGGGGGGGCCCAATGAGGTCCGGTCCTGGGCCACCCCCTAGTGGAATATGGGGCAGTGCAGGGTCGCGGGGCCCCGCACTGCCGACGGGATTCTCAGCAAGGGGGCGGGCCCTGTGACTCCCCTCCTCTCCCGGCGGCGTCCCTAGTAACATCGGCGTCCCCATGTGAGGGGTCTGGGCAGCCTGGGGGGCCTCTTATATGAGTATCAGCTGTACCAGGGGTGGCATGGCAGAGGTGACAGGGGAGGGGGTGGAGGAGGCCAGGCCACAGCAGCAGCAGGTAAGGGGAGTTGGGAGGAGGTACAGGAAAAGGGACTCCAGCGACAAGTCCACCTGAGGCCCTGCAGAGCCCACCATAGAGAGTCTCAGATGGGCTGAGCAGGATCTATGGTGTGCTCTGCAGGGTCACTCTCAGGTGGGCTCTGCGGGGTCTCAGGTAAGCCCTGAGTCCAGTGCGTTACTAAGCCCAGAGTCCAGTGCGTTACTAAGCCCAGAGTCTAGTGCGTTACTAAGCCCAGAGTCCAGTGCGTTACTATGCCCAGAGTCCAGTGCGTTACTAAGCCCACATATACCTATACATGTTATACATAGCATAAAGGTAAAAAACGATATATGCAGTGTTATCTTCATTTTAGATGACAAAAGGGTTTTGTGGCTCCTGGTGTTTTCTTTTCTGTGGAAAAAGGGTCCAAAATGGCTCTTTGAGTGTTTGAGTTGGTCTAGGAAATTACCTGAGTAACCTGAAGGCATATATATACGTCACAGCCGTGTAAAGCAGCTGACCCCCTTCCCTGTGAGTCATTGTAACAAGATCACTGTACACCAGCTCTGCCTTTGCACAATACACTGTCCGGGGGGGGGGGGGGGGGGGCGCTCTCAGA
>NW_017306304.1:2688662-2720383 GCF_000935625.1 Nanorana parkeri
ATTTGCGAATGAGGGGAGAGAGCTCAGAGAGAGGGTGTTACATTTTACAGACTGCTTGCAGAGCACAGAGGCGGCCATTTCAAAAGAAGATGAAGGAGGAGATGAAGAGGACACAAAGTACGTTTCTGTGCTCATATACAGCAACTGCATGTGCCTGCTTCATGTACACTTGGTGTACATTGCTCGGATTAATTTTTTTCCCCAAATACCTCCACAAATGTGGAAATGGGCTTAAAAATTCAAATTAATAGGATTTTTAAAGTGCTGCATCCAATTAGAGACCATCTCTTAACTGAGCTAACTGCAGTAACCTAAAATCTGATTGTTTTCTATGGTTTGCTACACTGCACACCATAGTTGTTTTTTATACTGCTTTCTAAAAATAAACCTAAGGTGTTTATTTATAAACCATTCACAGGACACTTTACCTGTTAAAATCTGTGAATGCTCGTGTTGTGAGAATAAGGGCAAAAATTTACATTCTTGATACATTTTCTTTTTGTTAGGTCGAATGAATCGTGATTTAATACTGCTTAATGGCCAATAGATGAAGCCGAGGACTGTGGTAGAAGTTATAGTAGTAGTAGTAGTAGTAGTAGTAGTAGTAGAAGTACATAGTAAACAAGTATTTTTTTTCTGCGCTCCTCAGCTCCATCTAGTGGCCATCATGCATTCGATCTGAAAAGAAAAAATATTAAGAACATTCATTTTTGCCTTTATTTGCACAAAATGGACATTCACAGATATTCGAAGGGTGAATGGCCGTATAAATTGTTTATAAAGAGACCCCGCGTCTTTCAGGAGTTACACAACGAGCTTAAAATCCTCTTTTAATCAGCTCAACAAGGTAAAATGAAATGCTGTTACTATAAATTCAACTTTACTCCCTGAACAGCCCAAATGTATTGGCAGGATTTTTAGTGTGTACACATGCTGCTGCCACAGGTACAAACTGGACCTGTAGTAATAGCCATCCTGGTCCCATTACTGTCGCGATCAATGGGTGGGACAAAGGAGTGGCTGCTTTTACTTGATGCTTGCGAAGAAGACTGAATTTTTTAACCACCTGAATATTTGCTTTCAGTCTGCCTTATCCACTGAAAAGCAGTCAGTTGAGAAATGCAAACAGTTGTGATCATTAATTATTGACTTTCTGCAAATTAGATCAATATGCGTATATACCTTAACATATCACACAAAAAATACCCCAAAACATCACAATGTAAAAAATTGCAATCATTGGCGTGTAGGTAGATTAACTGTCTGCAAATGATTTTCATATATACAGTGTACTGCTACAGGGGTAAGGCTTTAAAAGAAATTCATTCGCAGTAGCATTTCTTTTTCTCTATTGACTGACATAAAGGAGACTAGATTTTTTTGTATCCTTATTAGTACAATATTTTACTTAGAATTTTTTTATGTATAGCTTGCTTCTCTGTCCATGGTACTAACTTATAGTACATACTATTTGGTATCCCCAAGCAGTGCAGTGCTCCTCGAGGTATTACACTCACCCATATTAGTGTACTACAATGGAAATATTATTCCACTATACCTGACTTAGCAGTGGAAATATCAGTTCTGTGCATCACTGACGTAATAGTGCTGCTCTTCTCCCATTCAACATGTTGACTGTATAATATCACTTTTTTATCCCTGACTCAACAGAGTGTAGATAGTGGTCTTCCACCCCTGGCTCTGCCATGCAGTATCCCTGGAAATATTATTCCGCTATATTTCACTTAGCAGTGAAGATATCAATTCTGATCATCACTGACTCAACTGTGTTGAGTCAGTGCTGATCTTCCCTTATTCTTCATGTTGACTGCATGATATCACTTTTTCATCCCTGACTGAACAGAGTGTAGATAACAGTCTTCCACCCCTGGTTCAGCAATGCAGTATCCCTGGTAATATCAGTTTTCTTCCCACTGCCAAGCAACTTAATGTCCCTGTAAATATAAATCTTCCATCCCTGACTCAACTGCAGAGGGTTCCTGGGCACATCCCATTCACATATCTGGCTCAGCAGTGCAGTGTTCCGGGAAATGTTATTCTCCCATCACAGCGTCCCAAGTGACTTCAGTCTCCACTCATCCCCTGCTCAGCGCTGCAGTCATTCCATGGCTCAGCAATGCAGCACCTCTGAGAATATTACCCTTCCGATCACAAGATTCTCTGCAGCTAAGGTAATAAAAAGCACATATTCTTTATTTGCTCTTCATACAGTCCAAAGTAGGAAACACATGGCATACTGCAGTGCTGGATATGCCAATATATGGAGTAAAGTAAGAGAAGTTAAAAGCAGGGTGAAAAGTTAAGGAAAAGGTGTTTGAAAAGGAATTTGTTGTTTTCATATAAATATGGCATAACTCCATGCTACAAAGCAAGAAAGCTGAAATTCCACTTTAAACTAAGCTCCAGCAATTGGTCAAGGTTGGGTGATCACATTGTCTTGTTTTATCAGAGTCCTGCCATATACCCAGGCAGAGTTATCATTTTATCTGGCAGATCTGACATATTACCAGCACAGTTCACATGTTATCAGACAGCACTTTCTTCGCTCAGAGCTCGGTGGCACTTGGGAGATAATTAATGGAGACAGAATTCTCTAAAATTCACGAAAGGCTTGTGTAAATAAGCTGCTTCCAGTAGTAAAGGTTTTTAGTTTTCATCGAAATAATTACATGACTTGAGTGTGGACAGGCCACAGTGGATCCTGAACAGAAAAAGGTGACACCAATCATGCCAAGGACGCCATAACCTTTTAATATGACCTTGTTCTACTAATTGGCATTATTTCTGGTTAAAGGTGTAAGTAGGTTCATCTTTCCATTTAATATTTTTCTTGGCATCATTAAAGAATGTCATATTCTAAGCCTTTTCCTGTATAATGACAGAAATGATAACACCTCTCAAGCAGCATCGCTTCTCAGACACAAATTACAGTAACACCTCTCATGCAGTATATGGGACTCCCCCTCCAGTATAACTAGAGGTTTTTTAAAATATATTTTTCTTGTTAGGAAACACTTCAGTCACCAGCATTGTTATATTTTCAAATGTCAGAATTCCTTGGCCATATGAATATTTGCATTTCTTCCAGCTGCTTTAATGATGTGCGAAACAAAAAGCAATTAGGCGGCAAATTACAATAACCTTTTGAGATGGCAGCAGTGAAGAGGCTGCGCTACTATGAATGTGTTTTGTGTGGTTTTCCCAGAACCTCCAGACAGTGCAGCTGATATAAGTCTGTGGAATGTTTATTAATACTAGAGTACCTCTTACAGCAAGCTGTATGGAAATATATTCTTATGAATGTGGAGAAGAGGCTTATGACAGCACAATAGCTCTGCCTGTGGCTGGGTTGAGTGGCTCAGCAAAAGCCATCAATAGGCCTAAAGAGAACAGGGCTGTTACTACAAGTCTTCCAGTCACATTCCAGACACCCAGTGCCATCCCTATAATGAGGCAGCCTGAGGCTGTTGCCTCTCTTTGAGTGATCTGGGAAGAGAGGGGGGGAAGCAAAGTGGCATGGTGCACAATGATGGACCCCCTTTCCGACTAGATCGCCCCAGGTTGCTAATAGCTGGGTGGGGAGATGTGTAATGGCTATGAATATCTCCCTGCCCAGCTCTTAGCAACCTGGGAAACTCTGTCTGGCGTCCCACCAAGCTCTTGGCAACCATGGCGGCGGCGTAATGCTCTGCCAGCATCCCCCCCACACTGAATGCATGCAACACTAGCACCATCAAACACACCCCGCACTTTAGGCAGCAAAAATGATCAGGGCGACCCTGAAAACACCCATCAGCTGCTCCTATCCCACCAGTATGTTAACTTACTAAACAACAAGGACATAACTATGAACTGCCCGTGCAGTTCTTGGCTGTGTCCACAAATCCTGGCACAGATCAGCCCCCTGCTGCAGCTTCACTCCCTGTGGCTTGCTTCAATATTAAAATGTTAGTTTGATTGTAGCAGTCACTTACATGGAGCTAAGAAATACTTTTCAATGATAAAATTTACAGCTTTAGAAAACCTTAACATGCTGCCACTTGTAGTTCTTCAGTGGATTTACATCCACACATGGCATAACATGGGAAATTTGAGAAGGTCAGTTTAAAAGGCTATTAAGTATCCCAGTCCATTAAAAAGTACTACAAAGAGCCATTTGTGTGTATTGCAGGATGTATGGCCACTTAATGCAACATTCAGTCCTACAAGGTGCATGGGATTTAGAAGACGTATTTGAACCTTTCAGCAGATGTCACGTCTCATTTGTTGAAAAGAGGCTTCTGTTTTTCAGTGCTTGTGTAGCAGGGTAAACCA
Organism: Nanorana parkeri; assembly: GCF_000935625.1. NCBI lineage: Eukaryota > Metazoa > Chordata > Amphibia > Anura > Dicroglossidae > Nanorana > Nanorana parkeri. Next base: position 2,692,998 of record NW_017306304.1, read on the forward strand.
TAGTATCATCAGTTGTTGCTGGGATTATATTTTCATCACAGGAAGACAGACATAGAGGGAACTAAAATGTTAGATTGTAAAAGGAAGGCGTAGAGACTGGTCAACAGTGAGCTGTCAGCAAAATTAAGGATTACTCATGACTGTATACTACATGAAAGTCTTCCTATGCAGTTCATGTATCCTAGAAATACATTCATTTTACTTATTATTCTCCTGCATTTCCCGTGCTGGCTACTTGTGAAAAATAGACAGAAGATTTGGTTTGAATCCTTGTAATTCATGCAGCTTCAGGGGAAATATTAAGCAGATGTTTTTGAGATTTAAAGATAAAATCCGGTCAAACAAAAAACAGGATTAGCCCTACTGCAAGGTTTAAGTGCTCATTTTTCTAGGGCAGCTTTTCTCCACCATAGTGCTGTGGCTACCCGGGTTGCCTTCGGACTTCCTCAGGGGTGCCTTGAAATGTTGAGATGGCAAAACTCTGATATGAAGAGATGACTGAGGAATCTGATGTGAAGAGGGAACTCTGATGTGAAAGGGGGCTCTGATAAGAAAGAGGAGACTCTGATGTGAAGGGGCAACTCTAAAGTTAAAGGGTGGCATCTCATATGAAAGGATGGGGCTCTGATGAAAAGGGGGGCTCCTGATGTGAAGGGGTGGCTTCTGATATGAAGAGGGTTCCTGATGTAAAAGGGGAGTCTGGTGTGAAAGGGGGGATGCTGATGTTGAAAGGGGGGCTCTGATGTGAAGGGGGGCTTCAGTGGAAGGGGGAACTCCGCTTTATGTCTTTGCATGGGGTCCACCCTTAAAATCCATTACATTTTAGACTGGGGTGCCTCAGGATTTTTCAATTTTTAAAGGGTGACATGACTGAAAAACTATTGAGAAACCTGGCCTAGTTGACGCAAATAAAACTGAATGACTCATCTGATCCTCGATCCTGCCAGTTCGCTCTGATAGACCGATCCCCACAGACTCTTCTCGCCCCCCGGCTCCAGTGGTCTAAGGGCCGCTGACATCATCACCTCTTATGCAGGTCCATTGACCTGCATAAGACTTGAGGACGCTGAGGGACATTCCCTAGTCAGAGTGGAGGGAGAGAAATGTAAGCACTGACAACTGTGGGACCAACAATCAGGTGAGAAAATTGCTTTATGTGAGCCCCCTAGACAAAACGAGTACTTAACCCTTGCAGTGCGAGCAAGGCAAAGTTTTTCCTATACCCAGAGTTCTTTAGTTCTTTACCGGTTCCATTTTAGCATGCAGGCTGATGTCCATGCTGTGCCAGCAGTGGGGCGGGGGCGGCAACTACAGAGGGTTAAATTAGTGGCCGACTAGCTCACATCTGTCTCTTAACTACAATGAATAAGATTACCTTCATGTGTTATATCATGGCCCAAAAGTGTTTAACAATACCCTAAAACCATTCATGTTATTGCTTTTTTTTTTCCATTTTTCCCTGCCTTATAAAAGGAAAAAATGTAATTGGTTGCTATTGTCAACACACTTATCTATTATATATTGTATATTTGTTCTTTGCTTGGTCGCTGAAAAGAATAAGTATAAATACCTAGCATGTCCCTTGCATAATATTGGAATACAACTAAATCTAATGCAGCAACAAGTTTGGCATTTTCTGACTGGGGGGTATTCTCTGATAGTGCTCCGAAGAACTAATGTTTGTTTACCAAGCTGCCGTTAAAGTTTAAGGATGGAAAGCCTGTGTGGTCGAGGACAGACTGAAATACAGGACTGCGCAATAATGAATCACAGTCTGCTTGACGGCAGTGACAGAGGGAAAAGATTTGTGATGGCCAGTAATACAACACAGTGATATTATGCCATGGCAGGGTGTGATGAAAGTATGATAAATAGGAATAATATAGAAGAAAACAATAAGATTGCTCACTGATTGATAGATGGCTTTCTATTTGCAGGTGCCCCAAGGCTTTCATGCCATGTAGTTGTAAATAGTAAGATCAAGCCCTAAGTTAAATGACGGCTTTTTAAAAAAAAGAGTGGCGCAGGACAGTGTTTGTGGGCACAGGCATATCAACCTCCTCTGTTGTCAGGGTCGGATGTATGCTCTGTGGCAAGAAACTTTTAGAACTAATAAGACAACAGCCATAAAGTAGATTATATTGATAAATGGCGGTGACGTGGTGAATTTGGAGCTTGGGAAGCATAGCGTTCACCCAGAAGGGGTGTTATCTTTTTCTAGCTATTTTTCTGGAGTATAGTTGTATCCAGTAACATTTCGTATCCTATACTGTGTTCAATTCCTTTCTCCATGTTTATTCCTCAGACCTCAGTCCACAGAGATGTCCATAGCACCAACTTGAAGACTTTTTAAAAACCCTATGAATTTGTGATTTTTTTATTTAAAGGAGTAGATTACAGCATGAACATTCCAATGCTGCTATAGATCAGTGCAGAGGGGTTTGTTTTTGCTGCAGAGGATGTTAACGCACGAGAGGTAAGGATGCAAATAAGTTTACATTAGGTAGGGTTAGTGTCAGAGGTGGGGTTACAGAGATTGTTTGGTGTGAGGATTAATGTTAGTGTTAGGAGTAAAGGGAGAGTTAGTGTGAGAGTTAGTGTTAAGGTTATAGGGAGAGAATGTGAGACTGTTACCAATTGAGATAGTATGAAGGTAATGTTAGTGTTAGGGCCTAACTTTTGAGGGTTTCCCTAGTTATTGTCAATGTAGCCAGCTCCTAAAAAAAGTTCTGCTGGTCCCTGGATTGGAAAAACTGGCTTCTGAATTCCAAAATAAATGTGTCCATCACTGGGTTATAGGGAGTGTTACTGTTAGGGTTATGGGGAGAGAGCGTGAGACTGTTACCAGTCGAGATAGTATGATCGTTAATGTTAGTGTTAGGGCCTAAATTTTGAGGTTTTCTCTAGCTGTTGTCTATGGAGCAAGCTCCAAAAAAAATCCTGCTGGTCCCTGGATTGGAAAGACTGTGTCAGAATCAGGATCTGAACCCTGGGCCTCTGATGTATCTGGGAGTGTAATCTTGGATAGCTCTTTGCCTAATCTCTTATGCAATCATCAATTAAACCCAGTTTGCTGCTGAACTGAGCTCCTTGCTCCTCCCCTGAACTTTCTATTTAAGCCATGCCTCTGCACTTCCTGTTTACCGAATTATTGCGCCCCTGCCTATATCATGCTTTCTGTTCCTACTGTGATACAGCTTCCTCATACGACTATGCTTATTGCCTTCCACTTCAAACCTGATACCTTTGGCTACTGACCTCGAGTTGATCACTGACTACGCTTCTGCCTGCTGCCTGCTCCTATACTAATACTGTCTGCTTGTGTATCAAACCCAGCTTGTTATACGACAAATTTGCCTGCTGTCCAAGACTGGACTCCGAACCTGATCCCAGATCATGACAGACTGGCTTCCGAATTCCATATTAATTTGTCCACCACTGGGTTATAGTGAGAGTTAGTGTGAGGGTTAGTGTTAGGGTTATAGGGAGAGAGTGTGAGGGTTAAAGTTAGTGTTAGGGCCTAACATTTGAGGTTTTCTCTAGTTGTTGTCAATGGAGCCAGCTCCAAAAAAATCCTGCTGGATTGGAAGGACTGGCTCCTGAATTCCATATTAATTTGTTTACCACTGGGTTATAGGGAGAATTAGGGTGAAGGTTATGGGTAGAGTTTGTGGCAGGGCTAATATTAGTGTTAAGGTTATAGGGAGAAAGTGTAAGAGTTAAAGGTAGATTCAGTGTGAAGGTTAGTGGTTGTGTTATAGGGAGGGTGAGGGTTACTAGGAGAGTATGTGTGAGGGTTGATGACAGCTGAGGTTACAGAAAGGGTTAAGTGTTAGGCTGACAGGGAGACGCCGCAGCTGAAGCAGATCCTGACAATTATGTCTGCATCCGCCCAGCTTCGTGAGTGACAGCTGGTTCTGCCTAGAGGCAGAGCCAGCTGTACCCGCCCCCTCCCCCATCCGTTCTGCCAGTCAGCGCTGGAGGATCGGAGCGGGGAGGGGGGAATCCAGTCCCTCCCCTGTCACGGCAGAGAGCTGTGACAGGATCGAGAAGTGAGCGAACGCCGGTATGTGTTCGCTCACTTCCCAATCTACTGAGCTGACCTGTGACAGTCTCATTGTCACAGGTCAGCTAGAACTATGAGGTGAGTGAAAAGCACTCACCTCATAGTTCTCCTTTAAGCATAATGGGTATTAATATGGACTCAAAGCTGGCACAAATCACCAAGGATTCACAAATGTGTAGGGTATAGTCAGAATCAATGAATAAGCAAAACTGTCTTGTTGGAGCTCTCATTGGGCTTTATGTAGCTGAATTTACCAGAGCGCTACTATAACTTCAGCGCCTTATGGAACCTTATATAGCAAAACATGTTTTCACTGCCAGCACTGAGCTCCTAGCAATGAAACCTAATATATGGTAATTCATCACTGTGACTGAACTTTTCTGAAATATACATATTCCAGTGTTATAATGTAGGTTTGTGTATTTTTATTTTTATATTTATTTTATTTGTATCTATTTTTTGTTTTAACTTTGGTTTTCCGTTGCAATTCAGTTTTTAAAATGTGCGGTCACCATAGCAAAATTGTCTGCAAGATTTTGAAAAACTTATATGAACATTTTATAATGCCATTCCCAAAGTCACACTGCTAGTTGCTACTGTAGTAATCTCAGTGCTCACCTCTATCTCTTCTACATCCAGATTGGACATTGTTCGTGTCTGTGCAGACTTGTGCCAGATTTCTAAAATGAAGTAAAATACTCAAAAACTGTATTGCACAACTGTATTGCACTCCCCAGTGAACCCTTAGGTCAAAATTATTTTTGGTGGTATATTGGATGTCTAAGTTAGGTATATAAACATAAGGATATATTGCATTTGCACACATCAAACAGTCATTTTTTAGAAAAGGCTTGATCTGCACAACTTCTCTATGTCTGAAACCCAAATATTTTCTCTACGTTGAACTAATTGGTGACTCAGCATAAAAGTGCAATTGCTTGTTAATTTAGAGCTTAATCACTTCCTGAATTTCAAGTGAGGTCTTTTGTGTTAGGCTTTGTGTACAAATGTCTGGATTTTCTTTGTTTGACGCATTTCTGAAGTTTTGCAGAAAGGGGAGTTTTCCCAGCAATCTATTAGTCTCGTTAAGAATAGTTTTCCAATACCAGCCACATAAATACACGCTGTCTAAATGAATAGGCACTATGTGTAATGTGCTTCAGGAGTCATCAAATGGTGCTTGTAACTCAACAAAAAAAAAATAGAACCTGTTCGGTGGTGCTGCTTTTGAGAGTTTGTGGAATCAGCTTGACACCATTAGTAGAAAAAAAAATAAAACAAATGATTGTAGCATCTAACCTTTAAGTCTATTTATCACATTATTTTTGTGCAAGGGAACGTTTTGACAGAGATTGGCAATTTTAGTCCTGTATGTCCACTGGCAAGCTATTAAGTGCTCATTTGAGAAACAGAGGCAAGTGCTTCTGTGACTACTGTTTCCATAAAGCACACTATATTAGCTGGTGCACAATACATAAGGCTAATTGGGCCTTTTCATTGAATGTTTTGTGCCTAATATGTTTTGATCACAATAAATGTGTTGAAGGTCAGGTAGAAATGTTTAGAATGAATACTATGTGAATACTTCTTCCCCCAGTACTCAGATATTTTTGATTATAGCAAAATAATATGGAGGAACTTTTAGAAGAGATAATGGGAAAGTGGTTGAGGTCTAAATAAGAAGGTTTAACAGAACCACAAAGCATATGCAGCATACTCACATATTTTACATCCTCATTTTTGAGATTCAAGACAGGCTTTAAAATAAAAGCCTATCTCCAATGCACATTATATAAAAAAAAATTACCCTTGAAATGTGGCTACGCCTGCACTGCAAGTGTTGACTGCTTGTTTTTGTCTAGGGGTAATGTCTAAAGGACTCTTACTTAACTGATCTCCACTCCCGCTTGTTACAAGATCAGTGCCCATAGCCTCTTCCCCCCTCTGCTCCAGTGATCGTAGGCCCGCTAACACCACCACGTACAATTCAGGGCCCATAGCCCTGCATTATGCACAAAAGGACGCTGAGGGACAGTCCACAAGCCGGAGCATAGGGAAGAAAGATGTGTGCCGAGTGCCAGGCATGCATGGGTTAGGAAAGTAAAATTCCTGTTCACGATACCTCTAGACATAAACCAGCAGTTAACACTTGCAGTGCAGACAGACCCCCAGTGCAAGGGTATTATTTTTTTCACAGAGGTTGGCTTTAAACCTTTGCTAGGGCACAAAGCAAAAACCTGTTAGAAGCTTCTAAAAACAAAAATTATTAATATACAATATTTAACTTTCTCCATACACTAAGATCAAAAGTAAATGTGTGAGCACAACTCTTATTATTTTTATTATTTGTGCTAATAAATACCCATTCTTGTCAAAAACTTTGATTCACAAGATGCCCTTATTGAGATTGTGATTAATACCTCATCATAGCTAACTCATCTCCTTCAGCAGGAAGTATCAACAGGCCACCATGAATCCTATGGAGCGGGAAGATCAGATCACAGCACCTGTTAAAGCTACTGGCTTCTGGTGTTCACCAGCATAGTTGGATGTGAGTTCTTTCCTCAACAATGAGGGAAACATGGATATTAAATTAATTGAAATGAATAGAGAAAGATAGCTGTTTTATAGCACATAGATTAACAGTTTGTAATGAAGATATATACTGCTGAAAGTAAAATGGGAATGAGTGATGTATAATTGCAGTTATGGTCATTGGAATTTTTAACATTTAGTGAATCAAGATGGTGAGTAGTTTGCTAGACTAAAGCTAACTATTCATAGCAGAATTGTTTGGTTTTGCCACACATCAACTTTTGATTGGGGAAATAGTTTCCCAGCCAATCAGTATCTGGAGGGATATCAGACGGCTGATGGAGAGTCTAACTGAGCAATGTAGTCATTACATGACTATTTAAATTCAAAGGTCTGGTTGATGAAATGTTCAGATCCAACAGACTCCACAGTGTATTGCCGCACCTGATAGATTTGGGAATCTCAGAAGTGTTGTACCTACGATAATTAGTGCACATGCAGTGGAGAATAAAAAACCTTCTTCTTCAAGTCAGCACCATTGAAAACTCAGTTAGATTTATGTTTTTATAATAGAATAGATGAGATTGGCTAAAGAAAAAGAAAGATAAAACACTTCAGGCTTTAAGCCTTTTTCTCATCATTGCATGCGTCAGAGAAAATATTAATCTACCAGAGAGTAGATGTTGCAGATGTTTATACTGCGTACTATTGATAAATCAATCTCTGATACAAAGCTGTTCATGGGTTACAGTAGCCATAAACTTACTGTGTCTGTTTTATCTTAGACTGGATGTAACCTGGATGCAGGATAAGCTCGTACTATGAACCATTTCCAAACATACAGTGATAGTTAGTGAGCTCATCCTTGTGTTGCTTGGAGCAGCTTTAAATGGAAACTTTAAAGGAGAAACATGAGGTGAGTGATTTTCACTCAACCTCATAGTTCGAGCCGACGTGTGACAATGAAACTGTCACACGTCGGCTCAATAGAACGGGAAGTGAGCGAACACATACCGTCGCTTGCTCTGACTGGCGGAACGGACGGGGGAGGGGGCGGGTACAGCTGGCTCTGCCTCTGGATAGGCAAAGCCAGTTGTCACTCACGCAGCTGGGTGGATGTCGACAGTAATGTCGGGATCCGTCCCGGCTGCGGCGCTCTCAGTATCCCGCGAGCTGTAGCTCACGATATTCTGAGCTTTGGGTTACGGGAGGACGCTAGTATATGTCCTCCCGTGACCCTTAGGAGAACTATGGGGAAAAACATTTACCCCATAGTTCTCCTTTAATGGTTTTGCGTAAAGTTTATTTAAATTTGTTGATGCTTTTTTATACTAAATGTACATCATCTTTGCTTTGCAAATAAACATTGATGTCTTTGGGCAGTAAAGGACCACTGTGCCAGGCTGATAAATATATTATGCCGGGAAGAAGATCTGCAGGATGATTACTGGTAAAGTCAGCTTGAAGAAAAGAATAATGTTAGAATCACACATAACAGGGTAGATAACTACACCTGGCTTGCCAGAAGTCAGAAACAGAAGACAAGTGATAAGCCTTTGAAGCCCTTATTGAAATAGCCATCACGTTCCTGAGCAATCGTTTTTCTCAACTTCAGGGCTGCCCAACTGGTAGCTGCAGATAATATAGCTGCAAATTGATAAAGTCCACAGCAACCTGTTGCAGCACAGTGCTGGTAAAGAAAGAAATTGCTTCACCAGTTAAAGACTTGAAAGATTAGTGTTTTGCTATGTAAGGTTCCATAAGGCGCTGAAGTTATAGTAGCGCTCTGGTAAATTCAGCTGCATAAAGCCCAAAGAGAGCTCCAACAAGACAGTTTTGCTGATTCATTGATTTTGACTATACCCTACACAGTTGTGAATCCTTAGTGATTTGTGCCAGCTTTGAGTCCATATTAATACCCATTATGCTTAAAGGAGAACTATGAGGTTAGTGCTTTTCACTCACCTCATAGTTCTAGCCGACCTGTGACAATGAAACTGTCACAGGTTGGCTCAGTAGATCGGGAGGTGAGCAAACACATAGCGGCGTTCGCTCACCTCTCAATCCTGTCACGGCTCTCTGCCGTGGCGGGTACAGCTGGCTCTGCCTCTAGATAGGCAGAGCCAGCTGTCAGTCACGCAGCTGGGTGGATCCAGACATAATTGTCGGGATCCGCTTCAGCTGCGGCGTCTTACTATACCGCGAGCAGCAGCCTAGGGTGACGGAAGGACGCTAGTTTGTGTCCTCCCGTTACCCTAAGGAGAGCTATGGGGAAAAGCCTTAAGCCCATAGTTCTCCTTTAAGCCCTGAAATGTGTCAGATGTTCTGTGTAGTCATTTGTGAACCCATTCTATTATTAAAAGTTTTTGGACTCTTGTTCTGTCTTGTTTGGTGCTCTGATTGAACTTTATATACATGTATTTTCAATTCTGGGTTCCCTTGTTTGAGGGACAACCCATATTTGTTTAGATCAACCTCACCGGAGCTATCGTGCTTTATCACATTCTGACTGATATGCTGAATATTTGAATCTGACTCTTTACCTCTTTCTATTCCTGGTAAATTCAGTGTTATTGTCTGTGTAGTAGTTGTCTCAGCACATGACCTCCCTAACCACAAACCTCTGGCTGCTTCCCCACTGTGAAGCTTGCAGGAATGGACAAGCCAGTTCTTTAACTTTCTATTACAGTTATTTGGGCAGCTGTGTTGATGGAAGTTCAAGCACAAAGATATCCTCTTTGTAAGGTCCACATATCTAGAGCCGTATTCCTGAAACTCACACACTTACTAAAATGAGAAGCGGACAGAAGATGACTGTGGTTTTCTAAACAACCACGTTCCACACACAACCCATTTATTTGTGATTTCACAGAGCATGAGGAAAACATTTTCACCATAAAAGACATGGGCTAAAAGATCAACTGATTCTTTTAATTTGATTAGGCTGAAGTTGGGGTTAGAGAGGTTTCATAAACTATACTCCTGCAAAAAATGTTATGTTTCCTGTGATGTAATTTGGAGCTACACTGTTAGATTAATCAAGACCATGTGTGGACTATTTTCAGCCCTGGACCACTTGAAAAGATTATGTAGGTACAGTTTGCCACAAATCCTGCCTTCTCACATAACAGATGTATCTAACGCTGAGTATTTATTTTTCCAGGGAGGTATTTTTTTTAATCTCCCATATCCATAGATCATGATACATGGATTCCTTTAAAGAAGACATGTTATCTAACTACAATACAGCATATTGTTGTTTTAAATGGATAGCTGCTGAAAATATTACCAATAGTACCTACTGCTCATGCAACAAAGATTAATAATACTAAGGCTCTGCTCATATCTATGCAATGTGGGAGCGTACAAAGCCGCACACAATCCCGCATCACATGTTGCAATGTTAGGAGCGGTGGAATTATTTCCTAATAGCATCCCAATACAGCTTGCCATTGCATCGCACCACATAGCATTGAAGCCCTTTTGCCTGATAAGGAACCCTGTGCGGTTCTGAAACATTATTATTATTATTAATATTATTATACACATTGCAACTCTTTCTGACATGCCACAAGAACATCAATAAATATTAACTTCTAAAGCAAGAGTTTTGTTGACAACATATTTTCCTTATGCATTACTGTGGCGTTATCCATTGTTCATCACCCAATTTACCCAATACTCCCAATTTACACAGTACTTTAAATTTTTTAAACTGAAGCAGCACCCCGAGGTCCCACGCTTGCTGGGAACCTCAGCAGCCTTCCTGTGAACTGTGCAGTACCTGTTTACAGTGCCGGCCTGCACATCTCCCCCTCTGTACTGGAGATCCACGCCACGCTGCTTATAGAGCTTCCGCCATCCGCACTCACCTACAAAACCCTCCGGAACCTCCTGAGACTCTGCACAGCCCTACTGAGACCCTCTGCTGGAGACATCAGGCTGGCACCCCGAAGCAGCACAGAATATGTAGCTTCAGATTATTCTGCAATGCTGTATAATGTATTGCTGGGATTTGTAGTCCTCTATAGCTGATGGTATTATAATAATCCCAAAAATACATTATACAGCAATGGCAAATGGTTATACATGACTACAAATCCCAGCAATACATGATAATATAGCAATGCAGAATACTATTATTATTATTCTATAGTATCCTCTATAGCCGGTTGATATTCAGCATTGCTGTATAATGTATCACTGGGATTTGTAGTCCTCTATAGCTGGTTGCCATTCTGTATTGCTCTATAATGCATTGCTGGGATTTGTAGTCCTCTATATATGATGGTTTTCTGCTTTGCTATATAACATATTGCTGATATTTGTAGTCCTCTATAGCTGATGCTTTTCTGAATTGCTGTATAATGTATCCCTGGGATTTGTAGTCTTCTATAACCAGTTGCCATTCTGCATTGCTGTATAATGTATTGTTGGGATTTGTAGTCCTCTATAGCTGGTGGGATTCTGCATTGCTGTATAATGTATTTCTGAGATATGTAGCCCTGGAGTCAGTGGCAGAACTATGGTTGCAGCTGCGACCGAGCACTGACACTCTGCCGCTGTCCTAAAATCATTAATCTGTATTGTTTCACGTGATGCACAAAAAAAGTATCAGTAATTGGTGTCAGTGAGTACTTAAGAGAGTATCATTACTCGTACTCAGTCCGGAAGAAATGGTATCGGTTCATCCCTAGTGGTGATGAAAAATCAAGGGAGCAGGATGGAAAAATTTTCTTGAACAATCCAAATTGTAACAGTGAAAAGAAAGTCCATTAATTCCAAAACTGAATGGTAAAATCTAATTACATTTTGAACAACATTGTACAAGTCTCTGATGGCATTATTGAATGTTCTGATGAAGGTAGAAGTGACCTTTAGGCCCCTTTTACATGAGCTTTTCGATCAGGTCTGCCGGTCAGTTTTTCAGTCTGAAGTTTGTCTATGGGCAGCCAGATCTAAACAGACGGACTTCCGTTTACATCCAGTTATCTGTGGTCAGGTTCGGAAAAATGAACGGATCAGAGATCTGTTTCGCCGGACCTGATGATGCCTAATCTGGGGTAAACAGATGTCAGTCCATGTAGATCCAGCTGCCCATACACTAACAAGGGGTCCCATAATGTCAGTTTTTTTCCCCCCAGTGTAAGATGGAGAAAAAAAAAACTGCATGGAGACAGATATCACAAAGGATGCAGTACTTTTTTTCAGCTCACAGCACTGCAACACGTTGGTGTGAACTGTGCCCCTCCGTGTCAAGGCAAACTGTGTTGGGGCTGCACAGCGCAGCTTTGCCTCTGGGAGACATGCCTATGGCTGTCAGCCTTGCAGTGGCTCATGGGACTTCACCACAACTGGAATGCCAAGGTTGCCTATTCTTGATCTACATGTTCATAGAATCAGGGGAATTCACAAAGACTGGTGCTAAGTTTTAACTAGAACAGTTAATTATATCTATGACAAGTAGAGTAAATAGCTCCGGATTCACGTATATGGTACAAACACCTCTGTGAATCTGTACTCTATTCAAACTGGGTGAGATCTGTTTCAGGTGGATTTGCACTTTAATACCAATGAAGTGAATCTTCGTACATTACACATAATGATGCAAAATGGCAAACATTTTACTCTTCCGCTGTGTTACTAGAAAAGCCGAAGACAGATTTGTATAAGATCAATAACAAACAGACAATATCTGATGAATTTGATGTTCTACTTCATTTCATCCCATTAAGGGAAATGTAAAACATTTAATGCTTTGAGAACGTATTGTGTACATCTGCAGAGGGATTCATATCTGTTCATAATTGGATTGTGGTTTGCTGCATCTCTCATAGGAATGTTTGCAAAAGCCAAGTCCTGTAAAAAGACAATTACCTACTGTGCCTTTGTAAAACGTTCCAGCTTCATTTGGGCAGAAAAAATGTGTAATGAGATGCTATCATACGCTGAAATTTGGGCTTACATTCACTACTGCCAATGCATTGGCTCACTTTTATATTTTGGATATAATAACATTGACTTTGGTATCGGTATTTGATGTGTTGGTCTACTAGAATATAAAGAACTCTGCTAGGGAACATATTTATCTAAAATAATCAGTTACAGAACTCAGGTAATAAGGTAAATGCTGTAAACTTTCATACAGTTCTTTTAATATTATTATTATAATACAGGGTTTATATAGTGCCAACAGTTTGCGCAAGGCTTTACAATATAAGGAGGGCATTACAGTTACAATACAAGTCAAGGCATAATTGGTAAGGAGGGCCCTGCTCATGGGAGCTTACAATTTACTAATGCTACTCCTGTGTAGCATGTCCCTTCAGTCAATATAATAATCTGTGAGAGTTGGTCACAGACACAATGGGGGGCATTTATCAAAACTGGAACAGACAGAATCTGGAGCATTTGCCCATAGTAACCAATCAGCTTCTCTCTTCATTATTATTATTATTATACAGGATTTATATAGCGCCAACAGTTTGCGCATCGCTTAACAATATAAGGAAGACATTACAATCACAATACAATTCAAGACAAGATGATAAAGAGGGCCCTGCCCCTGAGGGCTTACACTCTAAAAGGGTTGTTTAGCTAAAATTTGGAAATTAAAGAGAGAAGCTGATTGGTTACTAAGGGCAACTGCTCCAGATTCTGTTTGCTCCAGCTTTGATAAATTCCCTTTATAGCATTTGAGGGTGTCGGGTAGGGGCGTCCTTAGACTTTTCTGCACCTGAGGCTGTGGGGTGGGGGGCTAGTGGTGCATGCTAAGCAGGAGTGTCAGGAGCCGGGTAGGACTCCAGTTAGAGTGTCCCAGGTGGCTAAGAGCTAGGAGGGGAGATGTGTATGGCCCTTACACATCTCCCCGCCTGGCTCTTAGCACCCTGGGACGCTCTGGCCGGAAAGGGGGCAGCAGACACACTGCAAACATTGTGCAGCAGAGCAGCCAGTATATAAGAAACATGCCGCTCTGCCTGCTGCTCACCCACGTGACCCAAAGAGATGCCTCCTGAGGCAACAGCCTTAGGCTGCTTCATTAAAGGGACAGCCCTGGTGTCGGGTACCCTGCAAGGAAAATGGGTAAGATTGGAAGGGCCTGTGTCCATGGAGGCTAACTTGTGTTGGTAAGCAAATGCAGCTTGCTTTTAGGTGCATTCCACTTGCAGGTAACAACAGTTTAACAAGCTTCTGAGTTCATTCAGAGTTTATTGACAAGTTCACTTGATCTGCAGCTGACCTCCTTCTGGCCACATTCAAGCTGTTTGTGCATTCCCATTGGCTCCAATAGGGAGAGAAGCAGTTCTGACATGTACAAAGGGCCACCAAAATAGGTCTTTAAAGCTGAACTCCAAAAACATGGAATGTACAACTTAACCAGTTGACATCCGCGGTGTTAAACCCCCTTCCCATCCAGACAAAGGATATAAATTCACTTAGCGAGCACTAAATGCCAAAACCCAGATATTGTAAAAGCAGAGAGATTGTCACTGTGCTGTACGTGACTTATGCAGAGAGCAGAGCTGTGGGAGGGACCCAACAGGCCCCACCCACTACAGAATGCCTACAGAAAACTACAGGAGGGGCGGAAACAAGACCAGTCACACTGCAGAAGGAGAAAGCAGCAGTGACCGGTCTTTATTACAGAAAACCGTGCACAAAGCAAAAGTCTTACCCTGGGTTACTGCACAGATCTGGAAGAAATACACAAAGCACACCACGATTCCAGTAAGAATACACATGACTTTTGTATTTAGACAATATTTCCGTATCCTGGAGTTCAGCTTCAACAAACTGATTTGTCCATTTTAACCCATACACAGGAAGGACTGCCTTCCCTTCTAAAAATGCTAGTTGTTTGTCGATGCTGATCAATGGCTTCAATATGTTGCAGATCACTGACACAGAGCAAGAATGCAGATCAGGAGCTAAGAATCAACCATGAATTCACTTGAAGCATGATTGTTCCAGATCAGTGACTCAGAACGTACTGATACCAGAGACAGTCAGGCAACTGGCTGTCTCTGTCTCTGAGTACTTGTTCATTTAAAAAGATATGTTGCTATTAAACCAGTGCAGAGTTTTCTTAAGAAATATTTCAAGGTCACAAGGAACAGAATGAAACAAAGCAGACATAATTTTAGTATTTACAATGTATCTAAACCCAAAAACAACAATTTTGTATATTGCAGTCTACCAATCCATAGATGTGGTGGCTGCATTAAAAAAGAACTATGGGGTAAGTGTTTTTCCCCATAGTTCTCTTAAGGATCACGGGAGGACATATACTAGCGTCCTCCCGTCACCCAAAGCTCAGTATACCGCGAGCTACAGCGCGCGGTAAACTGAGACCGCCGCAGCCGGGACGGATCCCGACAATGCTGTCGAGATCCACCCGGCTGCGTGTGTGACAGATGGCTCTGCCTATCTAGAGGCAGAGCCAGCTGTGACTGCCCCCTCCCCCGTCTGTTCCTCCAGTCAGCGTTGGAGGATCGGAGTGGGCTAGATCCTTCGGCTGCTTCGTGAATAGACCCCATAGTTAAATAGTTGCATAGTATTTGAGGTTGAATAAAGACATAGGTCCATCAACTTCAACCTTTGAGTGTCTGTGTGCGATTGTGTATGTGTGTACTCGAGTCCCTGTGACCTTGTTTTTAAGAGTACCTGTACCCCTGTATGTTACGGTCTCTAAGGAAGGTATCTAAATGCTTTTTGAATGATTCAATACTCTCAGCTGATACCACTGCTCGCAGCAGCGAGTTCCAGACTTCAACTGCTCTAACTGAAAAAAAGTGTATCTAATACCTGAACGATGACTTTAGTATGATTGGCTCCAATCACTGTTTAAATAACACATTTCCACCTGGCTCCTTCGATCCTTCAACCAAAGCTTGCCAAGCTGCTGACAGGACCACCCCCTGTTCCTGTGAATGGAGTGAAACTTTACCAGTGTATGGCCAGCTTTACCCTTCAGTTCTGTAGCACAAAGTATTGAACACTGCACTGGGCCTATTATATAATATAACTGTGTCAACTGTCTGTTTAGTATTACAGATATTAATAAACTTGGTAGAAACATGAACTTGTATATAACTATTAAACTCCTGCATGTTCCAATGACATTTTCGTTGTCACATAAATAAAACTGGGCCACGTCAACAGGCTTTATGATTAACAAAGTACATGACAAATATGACGGCCAGGCATCTGCTGTGATCTGACCATATAGTCCATATATGTGCAGAATAATATGTGCAGAACCCCATGGTGCCAGGGTGACATTCAGTCTGAAACGTTTGCTGCATTTTTACAATCCTTCATTTCTCTAGTCAACTGTAAAAAAAAAGTTGATTTTATGCTTCACTGCAATAATGTTACTAGACTTTACAAGACAAGACATTTTCAATCTGAGTTAAACAAGCCAAGTGTTATTTTCAACCTTAAGGCATCAGAAGAAAATACAAATAATTGTGAAGCCACAGCCAGATATTCCATTAAAACTATTGAAAAACTCTGTATACAATTAGTTTCCAATCGTGATCTATAAAAGATCACTATTGCAGAAAATAATACCGTCTGATAGCTGTAGGTAGTAAAATAGAATGACAGTATTCAGAATAACAATTCTTATGCTTTTATTAATATTTTATAGATCTTTATAGACTAAGGGGTCTATTCACTAAGCTGCTGAAGGATCTAGCCGCAGCTTTGGCTGATCCTTCGGCTAACTTCGGCCCCAGGACCCCTTCGGTTGAGTAGAACCAAAGGGCTGCTGTACGGGCTATTCACTTGAGCCCGTACAGCTCCCGAACTTGGCTGAGCGGCTCAGTCGAGCCAAAGGTGAAAGCCAGCCGGCCGACAGCCTGCTTCTGACAGCTGGGCGGAGCCAGCCGTGATCTCACGGCTGGCTCCAGCCACTTGCAGAGAGATCAGCGTCCCTGGCTACCAGGTAATCAGGGACGCCATCTGTCATTACACACTGAGAACCCGGCGGGGCCACTATGATATCACAACGGCCTCTCCCTGTTCTCAGTGTGTAATGACAGATGGCGTCCCTGGTTACCTGGCATGAGGCTGATTTACCAGTCCAAAAGCCACTGTATGGGGTTAATTTACCAGTCCAAATGCCACTGTATGGGGTTAATTTACCAGTCCAAACGCCACTGTAGGGGGTTGGTTTAATTAACAGCACATAGACTGTTCACTTTGCAAGGGCATGTTCTCTTAGATTAGTGAATGAGGTGAAGCTCTGCTGACCTCCATCATCCAATCATGCCCAAGCAAATCATTGTTTTTTATATATTTTGCCTTGCACTTGATTGGGTAACCTTAGAAATGTGAATATTCACTAATGAACATCCTATTTGCTCTTAGTAAATCAACCTCCATGCCTCCATTTCATTTTAGACCTCCATCTCTCATGTGTTTCACTTCTGGTGTTCAGTAAAAGGCAAAAAATATATTTGCAATACATATTTTAGCTCATTTAAGATCCTGCATGTACAGAAAGAACGTGTGACATCACACAATTTTGTAGACTAAGTCCTGCCCATTGTCTTTTGCTAAACTACTCGGTCAACCCACTCTCAGATTTTTACAACATGAAGGCTAATTATTCTGTAGTCTATGATAAGTTCAATAAGGTCTCTTTGAGATAACACATGAAGTATGTATAGGAAACATGACTTATTAGCACTTTTGGCACTTATCAAACAGAAATAGCGACATGCTACAAATGGTATATTTAACAGACCAAAAGAGAAGATCATTTTTAGGGTTTACATACTCTTGTACATATATCCAATAGACTAAGACCCTCATTGTATTTGCACTATGATGGTGCCAATGTTCTTTAGGTGACATTAGGAAAGAAGCTCCTCATTTATTCACATTACTTTTATGTTTTTGCATCATTGCGAATTTCAGTTTGTGATGTGATGTTCTCTCACAGTTTAGCTGGGTACATCACTATGTATTTATTTTATGAGTGTCTGAGAGTGCATTAAGTGATACCAAAAGCTTTAAACTTTTAAAGAATCTATTCAGAGCTGAGACTTGTAACACATAATACCAAAGAGCTGACACAACTGATTTTCCAGATAAATGGGATAGTAATTAAGTGTTTTCTTGTTTAGAATATAAATGGAGGTTTAAATGGTCCCATTGTCACTCTAAGAGCTTTTTGGACATTAAAAGTACAGATCACAGCAGTTTTGTATTTTTCTGGTTAATAAATGCTTAAGGTAATTGTAACCATGTTATTGCTTTTGCAACACCACAGTTAAGTACTGTCTGTGACATTTGTTTTTGCACTAACAGTAAATTTTTCCAAGAAAAGCTTTCTAGGGTCTACCCCCTTCTTCTAGGCCCAGGTACTGCACACCTACTGCTTTGACTGGGAAGAAAATGTAGACCCCTGAACACCTTTCCTGAAAACTTAACTGTTAATGGAAATAACAGAAAAGTATCACTGACAGTACTCAATTCTGGTTATTAGGAACCAAAGATACTCTAAAACCTGTTTTGGCTACCTTTTCTGGACTGAGATAAGTTCACTGCTTAACAAAAACATTTTATGGGATAAGCCTGCAAACTGACATTGCCAGTGACTATTCTGCTCTAAGTACATGTTTCAAGTCATTGAAAGTACTGGAGCATTGCATTAGCATGATGGTCATACAACCAGCATTTTCAAAAGGAACTAATTCCCTGTATGTTTCTCATAACAAGTTTACTTTAAAAAAAAAAACTTGTCAAGCTACATATCATAATCCATACACTATGCCTGGATATCCTGTGAGATACATGGATAAATAAAGACTTCTCATTAGAGGCAGCTGCAGGAATTTTTCTAGGGGTGTAGCAAAGTTTGAACCACAAAATGAATGGATGTTGAAAGAAACTCACAGTATTACTTGTGAATGTGAAGAACACCTAACCGGTGCAAAACGTTTGAGCAAAGACAGTAGATGATATTTTGAGAAACAAATGACTGCTGCTTGAGCTAAGTTGTAGTTGGCACCCATCTTGTACACATTTGCTAATAACTTCAGAAACCTTGTTTGTTGAACACCGCATCTCAGAAGGTCTAGCTTGCAGGATTGGCTTTCATGGGACAGTCTTTATCTTCACTTATCTTGCTGAAGTCACTAGCCTAATTGGAGGGCTTGCACAGTTTTTTTGAGTGCTGCAAGTGGGTTGTGCAAGGGTGCAAAAACACAAATGCTTTTTATGCGTAGGTGAGGCTTGCAGGGTCACAGGTGCCCCAGGACAAACTCAATGGACCCTCAATAAGATTGCAACCTTGGGCATATGAATGGAACCAAACTTCAAAGGCCCCTGTGTGGCAACACATGTGGCCCATTTGTATTTATTATGCAGCCTTAACAGCCAGCGCTTCCCTTGCCTAGGTGCTGCTTACCGAGGGACAGTGAAGGCAAATAGATTTTTTTTCTCTGAGGTTTCATAATGGATCTTGCTAAATCCACTGTAATAGCAGTGATCTCAGCAGGTTGTTGTAGTATGTGCCCAGTCTCATGTCTCTAGTCTCCAACCAGGCCTCTAGTCTTGGACCATCTCCTGTAACATGCCCACAGTCTCTGAGCATCTACTGTAGCATGTCCAGTCTCTGGCGGTTTTGTGTAGCATATCATACACTAAGCAATAGTTGTTGCAGTTAAGTGACATGAGAGGCCACACTTGAGGCCCCCTATATCAAGTATGTTGACCACTACTGGTTAAGACAAAGACACAAATTTAAGTTCTCATTGGAATAGCTCTAATACTGAAAATGTATGTTCAAAAATGCATTTGATATGCATTTGATTCTGTCAATTGTTCTTACAAAAATTATATTAAAATAATATAAATACCTGATTTTTTTCACCAAAATCTAGTATAAAGCCCCTTGTCTGGTATATTGGATAACATGAGGAATAATATGAGCATATACTGTATGTGTTAAATAAACAGTATTTAATACATTGCAATAATTACTTAACAATTATGAGTCACATCTGCTAAAGTACACGCTCCAGGATAGAGTTGCGGCACAGACTTGTAAAATTCTCGAGAAACCTTGTCTAGGTAGTAATTGTAACATGAGTCTGGGACCTTTGGAGGAATGATTTCCAGTTGTAGGAAGCAGAATAAAACTTGCATGCAGCCTGTTTCCTAGAATTCCTGAATTGATATTGGCAAGTGAGCACCATCGCTTCCTATTTCTAACAAAGCAAAGCAGAACATCACTTTACATCACTTGCACTTAGGCAGCATTTCAGTATTACGCACCAAAAGCATCCGTTTCACAAGCCACAATCCCACAATTCCACTAGTAAATTAACTTAAAGCGGAACTTAACTGTATAACACTTTGTTTAAATGGAAAGTGCAGACAGTGTTTATACTTGTTAAGCCATTTAAGCAAATTTTCTGACATCCTGTCTGAGCAGGCAGATTGGACCATACAGCAGAAATTTATGGCATGGTACTTTTACATTGACTAGTCTTTTTACAGCAGACTTGTCCTTTGCCCATTCCCAGCAAAAGAACAGGTACTCTTTAGAGCAGGGAGTGTAAGGAATTCCTGCCTACCATCCATGCATTCTTCTGTTCATCCAAATAACCTACTGTAGCCCCATGAAATTGTTGTTCGAGATCTGACCCAGCACTAAGCTGTAGCTGCAGTCCATGGAGACAGGGGAAAGAGACATACGTGGCTTTATTCCAGCATATGCTAGGTCTTCCCTGACACTTGCACGCAAAAAGGTTGGTGAAAGGTAGGTACGGTATGTGCTCCTCAAACTTCTGTTTTTACAGCAAAACTGACGGGGCATAATACAGGGTCCCTAAAAGTAAATATATTGGGGGGATGTTATCCTGGCAATTGCGAGTGTTTGAACTTGCATGGAATATATTTGACGCACTTTGCGCCAGATTTATGTTGCTAGTGTAATGATCTAAGAGGCTAAAACTGTCACAATTCCTTCGATAACTTCCCCTAATATGTTTTTTCTTTTCCTAGCGCTCATTTACAAAAATCTTGGGCCCTGATGCAGAGGTGGTCGGCCACCCCATTACAAAAGTGACTGTGAACAAGCACACATTGTCATCATGAACACATTATTGATTTGCTCAATCATTTTTACTATTACACATGAGCAAATTGACTTGTGATCCCAAAATCAATCAATTAATACACTGGGTGAACTGCCAGCATTTGTATTAATTATACTTTTTTGTCAACAATAGTGTGCATCCCCCCACCACCCCCATGAATGCTAGTAGAAAGGCACACCAATAATAACAGCTTTTATCCCCAAAGCAAAAAAAAGGAAGCAGGTTTCCTCTTACTCACTAGTCTTTATCTGTGAACAAATATATAATTATCAAGTCTTTTAGTTTGTCACATCAGCGCTAGGTTGCTTATAAATTCAGTGCCACACTAATTAAGTTAGTGTTCCTCAACACAATTGTTACATATACACTATGTATAGTCATTATATAATCTTTATTATTATTGATGGGATGCATGCACTAACATAGTAATCCATGAATTGCCTTGACATAACTTATTGTTAATGGCCATGATGCTGAATACCTCTGTATTCAGCATCTGTGGGATTACAGTAGCACAGGGCTAATGTAAATGGTTATTGCTAGAAGGCGATGAAGCATTTCTGGCTTTGTAACTGCTTCTGGGACAGAATGTGCCTCAGGAGGAATCGGCTGATTTACTAGAACACTGGTCCAAGTCTTTATTTGCTAACAATGATTTGTCGCTTGAATTGATTTTAGAAGTCATCTCATAAAATACAACTCATAGGGTAGGATGGGTCAAGATCCAGCCTGTTTACTTAGGTGTGCCTGTTCTAGAGAGGAGTGTGTTTGATAGATATTTTTCTCTGGCTCCGCTGAGAAGGTAAAAGTCATTCATATTGCTTTCCCGAAGTTTCTTTTTGTCATTTGGATCCATTATAATTCAGATAAAAAAGAAATATTTGCGATAAATTTGAACTTCATATAATTGAAGAGTTCAGTTTCATTTTCGATAAAATAGTTGTTTTCCATTATTCACTAATTATCATACACACAAAACATATATGGCAAAATTCTGTATATGACTACTGTACAAAAAAAATAAAACTTGAAATCAATAAAAAATAAGTTCATGCTATACTAGAGATCGGTCACTTTAATGGGACTGTTTTTAAAATGAGAAAATTGCACACTTATACAGTGACTCACATAACCCATGGTCTAGAGTGAAGATTAAAACGATGCAATTTTAAGCTCTTAAATAATTATCATAACTAGGTATAATTTGTATACTGTGGCCAACAGCTGGACTTAAGTCTTTCTGGGGCTAAACGGCTCTGTTATTCTTAGGAGGAATACTTTTAAGTGCAGTATAATAGTTTGTAAAGACTGTAAAGTGTCTTAAAAAAAGTTCTATTTCAAAAGTAGATTGCAAATAATTGCAGAATAGGCACCTTGATTCACCAAAGTGTGTGTTTTTAATGTTTTATGTGAAATTATACTATTGCTGTGCATTTTGTTTAGTTGTTTTTTTAGCACTCATGAGCCTAAAAGGAAGTTGTTGGCGAACTTTGGATTATCAGCTGAATATATTTGCATATGTGGTATTTTTAAGATGGAACTCCAGCTCTAAATTTATACACTTCCACTGCCCTTCCCCACTCCTTAAAGGTCTTCTCCTTGAGATCTTCTATACAGTCCAGTGATGTGATGGGTCCTCCCTCTTCCTCCTGGACTTAAGCTGGCCACACACTACCTGAATTTCAGCCGAATCCTGTTGACTCAGCTAAAGTTTGAGCACTGTGTGGCCCTGTCAGAAACCCCTATGTTCGACAAAATTTGATTTATCCATCAACTTTTGTCAATCGAGCTGGGCCATCTTATAGGGTTATTGACAAAAGGGTGAAGAGTTTGGAGAAGGCAGGAGAAGTGCACAATCTGGGCCAAAATGGCTGATTTGGAAAAATTCTTCAATTCAGCTCACTTTCCAGTTCAGTTATGTTGTCCTAAATTATTCACTTCTATTTTCTTTTGCAAACTCTTCACCTTTTAGTGAATAACCCTGTTAGTGTCCGCACTGGGGAGGTTCACTCTTTCTATGTGTCTTAATGATCACTGGCAGAAGTACAAAATAATTCCCGCAATAGATGGTGTATCTTCCAATGGCGACACCCGCTTCAGTGGCAACTGTGACACTACCACACTTTAGAGAAGTTTTCTTTTCTTTTTTGTAAATTCTTTATTTCAAGTTTTTCAATGAAATACAAATAAACAGTAAGGTATAGCAATTAAACAGAAAGATGAAACATGAGACACACGTGCAGGAATACAAAATGCCACAATATCAAGGGAACCACCACTGAGGGAGCAGTTTTCTTACTATTGTCTCCAAGATACAAAATGTTGCTAGATCTTCTCAATGGAACTGACAGCAAAAAAGAACAAAATTGACAGAGGATATAATCATTCCCTACTCCAACGGTAGACAACCATGGCACTCCAGCTGTCGTGAAACCGCCACAGGCATAACTCCTAGAGGCACAAGCATGATGGGAGTTATAGTTTCAGCACAGCTGGAGTGCCAAGTTGCCTGCCATGGTCCTCCGACTTTCTCTTAGCAGTTAGCAGTCTGCAGAGTGTCCTTACTGAATGTAGCAACTGCAAAAAAAATGACACTGCAGCTGTAACACCGATCCCTTGCATCAATCTGGCAATTATCTTGAGCAGAAAATATTTTTTTCAAACTATTTGAGCTTTACATTTCACATGTAGCAATTTTGTTTTTGTGAGAAATATGGCTTAGCATTGCATGTGTAGAATTTCATTAGAATTGTTGAAGAATTATATATAACATCCCATGTGATATCTGGTGATCTTCAGCAGTAACATTACTCATATTAACTACTTTTAGAGAAGTCAATTGTTTTACTATACCAATACATTATTGTGAGAAAGAAAAACCTATATATAATGTTTTTAACTAGTGATACACGAAAGAACCCTTTGTGTATTCCTTCTAATGCCATATAATCATTCTCCACTTCAGATTTATTGTCTGATATCTGTCATTATTTTATTTTTCAACAAACAGTTAAAATCAGGTTTGCAGTACACTGTGCATTGATGGATGGTTGATATTTTAAGGAGTCTGTAGGAAACAAGGGAGCACATTTTAAAGGATAAAAAAACAACAACTTAAACTTTAAAAAAATTAAGTACGCATATCAATTTAGCCCCTTTAAGTAGACCTATCCGATCCCTCCCTCCCCTTGCACAGATGCATATTTACCAAGTCCCGACCAGCCTGGCCTCCATTCTTTGTTAACATCAGCTTAAAGGGACCAAAGGGATAAGGGCACTTTGTTTTAAAGTACACTTATCCTTTAAGACTCATCAGCCTGTTGAGGTATCCAGTAGTCCAGAAAACGGGTAGGAATTGGGGTAGTGGGAAAGAATCATGATGACAGGTTCTGAAAACATCAGGGTTTACAAAGGTTTTGGCAGCTAAAAGTTTTTATATGTATTGACATGTTTTCCTGGAGCTGACTGAATCTCATATGTATCAGTGTATTCCTACTAAGAAATGGAATTACTTCTGTTCAGCCACAAATTAACATCAAACCTGTCCTGAAAGTCTGTATTTAAACAGTGGCGGTGGGGAAATAACTAGTTCTTAGTAAGAGCTCATTAATACATAAGGCCTCATGCATAATTTAAAGTGTCTCTGTCACAAGAATTAAAGGGTGAATGGCATATGTATCTGTGAAGAAAGAGTAAATACTTACCTAAAAGACTTACCTCTTCCACTAACAGTGCTGCCCAACACTGTTTCACTGAAGAAACAGTTCCTTTGCAGTTCCTTCTGAATCCAACACTTCCAGTTTGATCTCATGTGTGCCCTGCTGTGCTTGATGGTTCCTCCCACTTGCTCCAATAGAGTTGCTTTAATTCATGCCTCCATACTTGGCTTTTAACTGTGCAAAATACATGATATCACTTGTGTGTGTGTACAGAGTCCTGTGTAGGGAAGATATGAATCTATATATATGTCTATATATATATCTATATATATATATATATATATATATATATAGATATATATATATGCAGTCATGGCTAAAAATATTGGCACCCCTGCATTTCAGTCAGATAATGCACCAACATTGCAAAATTGTAATTGTAATTTATTTTGTTTGTTTTGTCCAGTTTGGACTGGACAAAATTATTGGCACCTTCTCCAAATTACAAGAAATAATTGCATTCCATGTATGTGATGCTCCTGTAATCTGTAATTAAACTCACCTGTATCAATTAACAGGTGCTGACAATATAGAAATCACACCGGCAACCACATAAAATGGTGACAATTTGACTTAACCTTTCTGTTGTGTGTCTCTGTGTGCCACACGGAGCATGGAGAAGAGAAAGCAAAGACTTGTCTGTGGATTTGAGAACAAAAATTGTGGAAAAGCATGGAAAATTGGTATCTGCAAGTCCATCTCCAGAGATCTTAATGTTCCTGTGTTCACTGTGCGCAACATTGTCAAGAAGTTTACAGCCCATGGCACTGTAGCTAATCTCCCTGGACGTGGACAAAAGACAATTGATTGCAGCAAAGGATTGTTTGAATGGTGGATAAAGACCCTCAATCAACTTCCAGACAATTCAAGCTGACCTTCAGGCACAGGGTACCACTGTTTTAGCTCGCACTATACGTCACCATCTGAATGAAAAGGGACGCTATGGTAGGAGACACAGGGGAACCCCACTGCTGACACCGAAACATAAAAAAACCAAAACTTACCTGAGGAAGCCAAAATCCTTTTGAGAGAATGGGCTGTGGACAAACGAAACAAAAAGACAGCTTTTTGGTAAAGCCCATCATTCCACTGATTTCAGAAAGAGAAATGAGGCCTTTAAAAAAAAGATAGGGGTCTATTCACAAAGCTGCCGAAGGATCTAGCCGTAGCTTAGGGTGATCCTTCGGCTAGCTTCGGCCCCAGGACCCCTTCGGTTCAGTAGAATATAGTGAATAGCCCGTACAGCTCCCGAAGTGGGCCGAGCGGCTCAATCGAGCCGAGGTGAAAGCCAAAGCTGGCCGAGCGGCCGGCCATTGGCCGGCCGACAGCCTGCTTCTGACAGCTGGGCGGAGCCAGCCGTGATCTCCAAACAGCCCAACTCCCCCGGGCGCCCCGGGAGTCTCCCGCTATTAGATAGCGTCACCCGGCCAGTCGAGCAGAGTAAACCTTTCCCTGCTTTTTTGTTTTTGTTTTATTCTAACATCGTGCCGTCAGAATAAAAAAAAAATGTTCACCATAGCAATGCATAGCTAGATTCCTATTGGCTATTTCAATTTGCAATAGCCAATAGCAAACTAGCTATTGCACCCGCCCACTGCTGCTGTCAATCAGCAGAGGGGACCTGCAGTTCTCCATCAGGTACCCTCTAGTGATTGATAGCAGCAGAGGGCGGGTGCAATAGCTAGTTTGCTATTGGCTATTGCAAATTGAAATAGCCAATAGGAATCTAGCAATGCATTTCTATGGCAAAAATTTGATTTTTTTTTTGACGGCAGCAGAACCGCCCGCCAATAGAAAACAGTTGGGCGGAGCTAGCTATCACTGCTAGCTCAGCACAATCGTTTTCTATTGTTTTTTCCTACTTTTTAAACTATTTTTATGTTCTGCTCGGTCCCACAGAGCTCAGCGGCATTCGGCTTTTTACCCACTGCTGTTCGGCATCTATAAGAATAGACCGAACAGCAGCGAGTAGCCTGCCGGAGGTTCGGCTTAGGCGATCCAGATGTTGGATCGGCTGAGTCGAACTCCTTCTGCACTTTGGGTCAGCCGAACATGCTGGGCATGTTCGGCCTAACCGAAGCCACACGAAGCCACCCGATGTACGGCTTATTTCAGCCGATATACGGCAGGAATCAGCCGTACCAGCCTGAAGTGAATAGCCTAACAGCGTTCGGCTCACTTCACTTCAGGTCGGTCACTCACTCGGCTGCCTACGGCAGCTTAGTGAATAGACTCCATACAGTCAAACATGGTGGAGGTTCACTGATGTTTTGGGGTTGCTTTGCTGCTTCAGGCACTGGAGGTCTTAAGTGTGTGCATGACATTATGAAATCTGAAGACTACCAAAGAATTCTGGGGTGCAATGTAAGGCCCAGTGTCAACAAGTTGGGTCTCTGTCAGTGGTCATGGGTCTTACAGCAGGACAATGACCAAATGCACATGTCAAAAAGCACCTAGAAATGGTTTCAGACAAAGCGCTGGACAGTACTGGACTGGCCAGCAATGGGTCCAGATCTGAATCCCATAGAGCACCTGTGGAGAGATCTCAAAACAGCAGTTGGGAAAAGGAACCCTCCCAATCTGAGAGACCTGGAGCAGTTGGCGAAAGAAGAGTGATCCAAAATTCCTACAGGACTGGACTGGCCAGCAATGGGTCCAGATCTGAATCCCATAGAGCACCTGTGGAGAGATCTCAAAACAGCAGTTGGGAAAAGGAACCCTCCCAATCTGAGAGACCTGGAGCAGTTGGCGAAAGAAGAGTGATCCAAAATTCCTGTAGAGAGGTGCAAGAAACTCATTGATGGTTACAAAATATGCTACCAAATATTAATTGAGGGTGCCAATAATTTTGTCCAGTCCATTTTTGGACTTTTGTGTGGAATGTGTCAGGATTGGCTTTTTTTTCTGAACTTTTTTGTGTCATACCAATACAAACAAAAAAAAAACATG
>NW_017306304.1:2738116-2777328 GCF_000935625.1 Nanorana parkeri
CCCGGCCAGTCGAGCAGAGTAAACCTTTCCCTGCTTTTTTGTTTTTGTTTTATTCTAACATCGTGCCGTCAGAATAAAAAAAAAATGTTCACCATAGCAATGCATAGCTAGATTCCTATTGGCTATTTCAATTTGCAATAGCCAATAGCAAACTAGCTATTGCACCCGCCCACTGCTGCTGTCAATCAGCAGAGGGGACCTGCAGTTCTCCATCAGGTACCCTCTAGTGATTGATAGCAGCAGAGGGCGGGTGCAATAGCTAGTTTGCTATTGGCTATTGCAAATTGAAATAGCCAATAGGAATCTAGCAATGCATTTCTATGGCAAAAATTTGATTTTTTTTTTGACGGCAGCAGAACCGCCCGCCAATAGAAAACAGTTGGGCGGAGCTAGCTATCACTGCTAGCTCAGCACAATCGTTTTCTATTGTTTTTTCCTACTTTTTAAACTATTTTTATGTTCTGCTCGGTCCCACAGAGCTCAGCGGCATTCGGCTTTTTACCCACTGCTGTTCGGCATCTATAAGAATAGACCGAACAGCAGCGAGTAGCCTGCCGGAGGTTCGGCTTAGGCGATCCAGATGTTGGATCGGCTGAGTCGAACTCCTTCTGCACTTTGGGTCAGCCGAACATGCTGGGCATGTTCGGCCTAACCGAAGCCACACGAAGCCACCCGATGTACGGCTTATTTCAGCCGATATACGGCAGGAATCAGCCGTACCAGCCTGAAGTGAATAGCCTAACAGCGTTCGGCTCACTTCACTTCAGGTCGGTCACTCACTCGGCTGCCTACGGCAGCTTAGTGAATAGACTCCATACAGTCAAACATGGTGGAGGTTCACTGATGTTTTGGGGTTGCTTTGCTGCTTCAGGCACTGGAGGTCTTAAGTGTGTGCATGACATTATGAAATCTGAAGACTACCAAAGAATTCTGGGGTGCAATGTAAGGCCCAGTGTCAACAAGTTGGGTCTCTGTCAGTGGTCATGGGTCTTACAGCAGGACAATGACCAAATGCACATGTCAAAAAGCACCTAGAAATGGTTTCAGACAAAGCGCTGGACAGTACTGGACTGGCCAGCAATGGGTCCAGATCTGAATCCCATAGAGCACCTGTGGAGAGATCTCAAAACAGCAGTTGGGAAAAGGAACCCTCCCAATCTGAGAGACCTGGAGCAGTTGGCGAAAGAAGAGTGATCCAAAATTCCTGTAGAGAGGTGCAAGAAACTCATTGATGGTTACAAAATATGCTACCAAATATTAATTGAGGGTGCCAATAATTTTGTCCAGTCCATTTTTGGACTTTTGTGTGGAATGTGTCAGGATTGGCTTTTTTTTCTGAACTTTTTTGTGTCATACCAATACAAACAAAAAAAAAACATGAGAATGCCGAAACATTTGTAATTGCAACAATTTTGCGATTTTTGTGCATTATCTGACAGAAATGCAGGGGTGCCAATATTTTTAACCATGACTGTATATAGTATGTGTAGAGAGATAGAGAGAGATACTGATATGGGTATATTTTTAATTCAATATATTACCTTACACTCCATTTTCATTTCAACCAACTCAAACTATAGAAAGGTTCAAACTCCATACTCAGCCTCATGGTGTGTTAATGTGCGCATTTTCAGTAAAAATCACAGTTTACACTCGTAAATGCTGGTTACCTCATAACTATGTAATTAATATTGCAAGCCATCATGCCTTCAACTTCAGAGGTGCTTAAGTGATCTGCAGATTTTCTTATGTTTGGTATTTACTGTGGATAATCTGAATGAAATCCAGACACTGAACAGTGTTCTGTTCCTGCTCTGCACATGCTCAGCCAAAACAGATCACAGCTAGAAGAGTTTACAGGGACAGATCCAGATGTATGTACAGTATCTTCTCTTTGTGTAACAGTAAGCAGACCAGGATCACCTTTCTAAGATATGCAAGTTTGCAGCAAGAGGAAAGCAGAATGAGATGTGGCCCTTACTTTCATATTATATCAATAAGTTGTAACAGGTAAGACATTTTTTTTTCTGTAAAAGTCAAGTTCTTCACAACCGCTCCCTGCCACCCAAGCCTCCATATTGATCATTGATGAATGGGAAAGCTTGTGGATGAAACCGAGCTCACATTAGTATATAATGTATTTCTGTTTAAGATATAAGATGCCTAAAGATGTGGATCTTCTCATCATTTTGACGCGTGAAATATATAGTATAATGGGACATGTTGATAGGTAAAAGGGGTACCACATCCATAGTTGTATAAAAGCAGTTGGCTGAGAAAAGTAGATTTTTTAGGTACCCACAATGAGAAAGGCTTCATAGAAATACAGTGTTAAATAAAGATAAACTGCGCTAGGAATAAAATAACACTAAAAGAGCAGCTGTGCTTAATCATGAAAGTATCATCCTAACATCCAGGACTTCACTAGAGTCTCTCCCATCCTCTGGAAATCTGTACCCCAACCTGAGCACCTGTCCACCACTCTGACTGCCTTTAGGCGATCCCTTAAGACTCATCTCTTCAGGGAAGCCTATCCCGCCTCAACCTAACCGCTCAACCATCACGTTCAAACGCACAGAGTGCAGAAGTCAGGAGGAAGTAACGCATAGAGGAGTTCAGAGGTCCGGAGCAAGTAATGAACAAATTGCAGAGGTCAGGAGGAAGTAATGCACAGAGTGCAGAGGTCAGTCATAATCAGGGCCATAGGAAGGGTAAGGCGAGTGAGGCACTCGCCTTGGGCGCAGCTGTGAGGGGGCGAAGCCAGGATTGGACCTGTATTGAGTAAACACAGCACCAATCTCTCCTGTTTAGTAGTGCTATTATAAACACAGAGCTCCCCTCTGGGACTAGTAAGGACCCTCACTTGGTCCAATGATTATGGTATAATAATGCCACCTATACTGTAAATCACACGGTATAATAACGCCACCTATACTGTAAATCACACGGTATAATAACGCCACCTACACTGTAAATCACATGGTATAATACCGCTACCTGTAAATTTACTATCAAATATCAAACATAATTACAATAAAGTATTTTTTAACTTTCGTATTTACTGTTCCTAGTGCCGGTCGCCAGGCGCCCATGTTGCTATGGCGCCCTGTGCGACCGCACAGCCCGCACACCCCTTAGGCCAGCCCTGGTAATAGGTGAGTACACTGCGCTTCAACAATCTGAAAATATATTCCTAAAATGTGAGAAAAATGTTATACATTGTGAAATTATCACACAGTGATGAAACAATTGTTATCCACAACGCCTGTGTTGCACAATGCCTGTGCTAAGGATACTTCAGAAAAGGTGGGTGGATCCATGAGAGCATTACGATCATAGAGACAGGAACTCCAGTGGACACAATTCATGTGCAATTGCCTTATTTTAATTGTAAGTGCATTTGAATCATTATAAATTTATTCTGATATACTACACTATGGGAAGCATTTTTTCTCTGAGTACAAGAAGGTGGAAGATGGAGGAATAGTATCAGAGGGTTTTGAAAAGATAAGCTAGAGTTTGGAAGAATATACCCCAATTTATTGTCAAAAAATGAAGGAGAGGATTTGGTTCTATATATATCAACAAAGCGCTATCTGTTCATCTGGAATATGGTGAGCAATAGGAGTCGGTGAGTGCGGCGAGATCTTATCTTTGAGCATGTTGGAGAGCACTGATTCACAAATTGTTTATGCATTCACATAGGTGGTGCAGATCAGGCCTGTGCTCGGATCAAGGGTCCGTTAGGAATTTTATGGGGGACCCAACTTTTTTTTTGCCCCATTTTGTGGGGGGTGGGGTTCCCCCTTAAACTTCCTACCAGACCTTAAGGACCTGGTATGACTTTCGGGGGGAACTCCATGCACTTTATTTTTATTTTTAACTGGGGTGGGGGTCCCTCTTAACTTTCCGACCAGATCTAAAGGGTCTGGTATGGATTGAGGGGCACTGCTGTTTTTTTTTAATTTCACCTTTGTTTACATTTTTTTAAATAATTATTTTATTTTTTTATCATTATAGAGCAGGGCATTTTCTAGTCAATCTGTGCTCTGCCATAGCAGCAGGTTCACATTAATGCCCCCATCCTCAACATCATATACTTACTTCATTCCTCCTGCTGGTCCATTGATCTGCTGGTCCATACACTGCACTGCTTGCACTTATGTCATTGCCCACTGATTCAAAATTCGGTCTTCTGAAACAGTTGTAGAAATCCTGATTAACACTGATAACCTCTTAACTCTTATCCTAATTTTATCACAGGGTAGTTGCAAAAATCTACAGATTATTTGTATGCATGTTGAAGAATTACATAGAATGGAAGGAGCTATTAGTTTGTTGTAGCTGTCCGTAGTGGTGGTGGGTATTAGCACAGTAAGCCTTCCATTGTCCCCACTGACCTTAAAGTTAAAAGTTCACTTTGCCTAGGGGACTCAAATAAAGCTGTTTTACTTACCTGATCATGGCTCCTGTGGCAGCCAACCTTCACCTCTCTCCCTCTTTGCTCCAGCTATGAAATGTCCCTTGGCATCCTCGCATCTAAAGCTTTCCAATGGACCTGCATAAGATGTGATGACTTCAGCAGTCCTTAGACCACCAGAGCCCAGGGAAGAGGAGGCTGCAGAAACTGGTCTAGAAGCCTGAAGGGAGCTGGGATCAGATTAATAATTCTGCTTTATTCCAGTCCCTAGACCTTAAGAAACACTTAACTCTTGCAGTGTGGGAGTAGCCCCACTGCAAGTGTAAGTTTATTTTAATGTGCCTTTAATGCATAGCAGATGCAGACAGTGTATCAAAAGCCATCTGTTTGTTGTTGTTGTTTTTGCTATTGAGTAGGGAAGGGTTAGAACCCTCATTGGGTTTGAATTGCTGTGTGCTCTGTATTGCTCTGTTTGCCTTATTGACCACTATTTTCCAACTGGGTCACTTGTTCTGATGACAGTTGTCAAAGAGAGGATTTCCCTTACACTGGAGAGATTTTCTTTCACTTACTGTTGTGTCTCCAAAACAGGAAGTGAAGGAAAGTCTCACCAACAGAACGAAAAAATAAAATAAAAAGACTTGACAGGGGTTTTAACCACCTACTGCAGTGGTGGACCAACTAATATGGAATATGGAATTCAGGCCGCAGTCTGTCCAATCCAGGAGCCAGCAGCCAACATGGAAGCCCTAAAAAAAACTGGGCCGGTTGTAGATTATAAAGCTATTGGGCTCCTGGGATTTGTCCACCCAGACCTACTGTATCCAAAACTAACTAAAAAGATATATATACATATATACATATATACATAGATAGATAGATAAATAGTGAGAGATAGATAGATAGATAGATAGATAGATAGATAGATAGATATTTTTATTATTATTTTTATTTATTTATTTTTTACTGAAAGGTTAACTGAAACCATACGGTTTTACTCGCAAACCAAGCAGGAGTAAAATGGCAATTCTCTATCTCCAATGACCAATCTATTTTTATGCTTTTCGTAATCACCCATGCCTTTGTTATGTCACCCAGCCTTAGCGAAAATGTTTTCAAGGTTACGGGATGTGCTTTGGGAACAGCTTATATATTTCTTCTTTCACACTGCCTGTTAGGAAGTCAGGATGATGTTAAGATCTTCTATGGCAAATGTATTAGTGTGCTTTGAAATCTTGAATAGAATTGCCACCTGTTACGTATCCACCTGCTTGTTCTGGTTTTCAAATGAGTGAACTTGAAAGCCAAAACACAGGAAAAGGATGTAGTACAAGCCTGAAAAAGTAGCTGTTACTGATAGAAAATGACTTGGCTTATGAATCCTTTGAAAAATGCAACCTCT
This sequence comes from Nanorana parkeri, assembly GCF_000935625.1. Taxonomy (NCBI): domain Eukaryota; kingdom Metazoa; phylum Chordata; class Amphibia; order Anura; family Dicroglossidae; genus Nanorana; species Nanorana parkeri. The sequence goes on from NW_017306304.1 coordinate 2,743,939, forward strand.
GTATATCTGGGAGAGTTCTGTACCTTGGTAACCAGACACACACATGATGGGCTCCAGTTTTTTAATCCTTCAAGTTCTCTATCCCCCCCTCCCTTTACGTCTTTGAACAGTATTCTCATGTCTTCTTAATCAGTCTGGCAGAATATTTCAGGTCACAACGATTTAAAGGAAGCAAGAAAAGAAATGAGCAAATGATCCTTCTCTATAATCATTAAAGCTGATATAAAAGGCACACATTATTGCAGCTCTTTAAGTATTATTACATCATTAAGGGGCATGTTTCTAAAGCAGTGAATGTGACTTTCACTATACATTCACTAGTGGCAAATCAGTAATTTAAAACACACACACCTAGAATATTTACCTGCAGTGAGTGTTTTGGTGAATGTCAGATTCACTGCTTTATAAATATGCCCAAAAGGGCATTTTTTAAATGCAAGCAATGTAACTACAGAATGTAACCTCAGCCTAGTGCAATCTATTGTACAGCAGAGCTCAGACAAGATGAGGGAGAAGCGCCACAAGGCGCCCATCAGTATTTGTAAATAGAGTAGGTTGGTTAGAACCTCTGTCGAGTGTTTTTCTTTTTTTTTCCCTATCTGTGTCCTATTCACTGGGCCAGGACAAAGGGAGTGGGGGGGGCAGGTGAGGAGTGCTGTGAGCTGGCCAGCTCTCCATTCTCCAGCTTTCTTGACACTGCTATCACTTCTCTCATTCAAACAGTTGGAGAATGGAGCTCAAAGCAGGGGCCATGATAGCTGCTCGTCCCTCCAATACCAGCCTACGGTGGGCAGAAGAAATCAGGAAGATGGGGTGCGCACTAAGAACAGAGCTCCTTCTCAGCCTATGTGCCCACTGGGGAGTAAGGGCAGACTGCCCTTCTTCCTGTTTCCCCTCTTTATGTGTATATTACATGACAAGAGAGGTGAGGAAGGAGAAGCTGCCTCCATTGCTGGGCGGGCACTGCGCTGAGAAGGAAGTCTGTGACTGTAAGTACACAGAGGGTGGAGGGGGGGGAAACAAAGCCCCAGAGGTCACCTCTCACTCTCAAATCCCCATGCCACCCTCAGAGTTCAACTGACACAGGTGCCATAGCAGTCCAGACTGACACCACCAACACTTGTTTCTGCCACTGATGTAGCAGCCTCTTTATCTTCCACCCACATCATGGAATTTTTCTTCCCACTGACACCAACACTGTGAAATTTTTTTCTTCCCACTGACACAGGGGCATTTTTTTTTCCTTTTAGTGATATTACTGATACAGGGAACTAATTTTCCTCTTAGTGACACCACTGACACAGGGGCATTTTTTCCTTTAAGGGTCACAATTGAGGCTGGGGAATTGTTTCTTTCCAGTGACACCACTGTCACAGGGGAATTGTTTCTTTCTAGTGAAACCACTGATGCAGGGACATTTTCTCCTATTAGTGGCACCACTGATGCAAGGGCATTTTTTACTTCCAGCTACGCCACTCATGCAGGGGATTTTTTTGCTTCCAGTGACGCCACTCATGCAGGGGCATTTTTTGCTTCCATTGACGCCACTCATGCAGGTGCATTTTTTGCTTCCAGTGACGCCACTCATGCAGGGGCATTTTTTGCTTCCAGTGATACCTCCCGCACAGTGGTATTTTGTACTTCTGCTGAAATAACCAGCTTAGGGACATTTTTCCTCACACTGATGCTAGGGAATTTCTTTCTTCATCACTGTTGCCTCCATGTTTTACTGCAGGACAGAATGTGCATCACTATTAAATTCATAGGTTATATGCATTTCAGCATGGTGTGGTGTGCTGTGTGTGGCACTATTAATCCCACCTCCTGCTTCAACTGGGTTGGGGGAAGGGGTGCACTTCCAGCTTGGGCACTGGATGACCTTGACCCGGCACTGCCTTAAATGAGACACAAAAGAAGAAAAAGTGAGATTAAATCTCCCCAAAGACCTCTATTAGACATTGTTCTCCAGAACAGGTGCCCCAATGAAAGACCTTTCCCTCTACTCCTCTTCCACTTTATGTGCCAGTGGCAGTGGGTGTTAGGGCAAAGAGTGATGGTGAATAACCTCAATGGGGGGAAAACAGCATAAAAAACTGATAGGGTTTTATCGCTCTCCCAATTGTGGCTGTAGATATACTTCCGGTATAACCAGTACTTTAAAAAAGAGCAGCCAGGTTACACAAAATGAACAGACTGTTATGTGGGTCAAATATTTGCATATGTATTTAGAAATGACCTCCGACCTGACCCTTTGACTGCACTAAGATCCTGAGTGCTCCTGAAAGTCACTCTGATAATTCAGTGTATAGTATTATTTACATATATATCACCAGTGTGCTGTAAAGATGCTGCCAAGATTTCAAAGCTCTTGTTTTTTTCACAGGCTAATTGAATATCTGATATGGGATCTTTGACTTGACAGTATCATATGTGCATACTGTGAGATACAAGGGCAGCTGGCAAGCTCATTTCTAAATTTTCTATTTGGCAACTTCCGAATCCTGCACAAGGCATACTCAAGATTTTGGCAAGACACTTGGTAGATGCAGTCAGACCTTCCAGCTAAGCCAGGGAGTGGGTAGTGAACAGGATGTTAGCCAGTGTTACTTGAGCTTGTATTTCACTGATGTGTCTTATGTTATCCCTATTAAATATTCTAACATAATTACAGTAAGCTGTCTAGGTTTTTGTTTTAAACAAGTGAGCAGTCCATTACAGTATGTACTAAGACATTTGTATAAACTACTTTCTCCAATACGTTCATTGGGGGGGAACTAACAACATTTCCTGCTGCATTATAATGGTGCAGGAAACTGGTGCAAGTGGTGTGTCCTACATTAACAATCAAGATAGATATTTTTCAGATTTATCTTCACCACCCACGTCAGTTTCTATGTCAGAGTGAAATAGAAACTGGAGTGGGTTCTGCAACTAATTAACAATAGGGATTGCTGTTTTTAGTGAATTTTTTTTACCGGAATTTTGGTATCAAGTACAAGTACCGATTATGCAATGACGCGGTGCCTGGATTTCTGATTGGCTGGGAAGCCAGCTCCATGCTCCCTCGTCATGAGGTGACGAGCGAGCATGAAGCTGGCTTCCAGGCCAATCAGGAAGCCGGGCAGCGCGTAATGATGTGCTGCCCAGCTTCCTGATACTGGAAGTATCGCACTAGGCAATGGAGCATTTGGGCGGGTACGAGTACTTGCCCAAATACTCGGCACCGATACTGATACTAGTATCGGTATCGGTGCATCCCTAGTTTTCACTATAGAAAACTGATGCAGCTGCCCCCCAGATTGGACCTGGTGCACTGGATGTGAACTGTCTGCCGCTCATCTGGGCATACAACTCTCTGCCCATGTGGTGAACATACACACTATTTTATGTTACCTTTTCATGTCTCTGGAAGTGCAAAATGTCACTAGTACACTGTAGGAATTCCTACGGTGTGCTGGTGAAATTTTGCACTTCCACTGATGTGAGTGGCGCCATGCGCAGCGATTTCAACGCTCATCCTCCATGGGAATACTGATAAGGAGTAAGGTGGGAAATCTGTTGGTCTTTTCATGTCTCTGACACACTATTGCCTACAGCGTTCATAATCCATCCAAAGTAAATGTGTGTAAAAAAAATATATATACCGTATATAACATTTGCTTAAACTTTGTTTATCTAAGATTTAGGTATTAAAACTGGAAACTGTAGCTCTGAATTTAAAAAGCATAAAGCATCCTAATATATGCCAGAAGAACACATAGAATTAACTTACTATTGTTTGAAAAAACAAATCTAATTTTTTAATGTATTATGCCAACATTGGTTTGTAGTGTTTATTTCTTAAAACATTTTATTTTTTTAAGGCAGTGATTTCTTAATACTTGTTTTCCTTTTTTTTTATGTGAATTTGTTTTGGTTTTGTTTAGGTGTTTCTGGATTTATTTTAAGTAGATTCGAGCAATCCTAAGTGGAAATGGCATAGGATTATTCTGACATGATGCAGGAATCTGCTCTAATCTTCCCATGTCCGTTACCAGGCTCAAATCTCTTGCTCACAAAACAAGCAAACATAAAATAGAGCTATTGGGTTTCAGTGAGTTTACAAGAGGGCACACTTATCTGTATAACTAACCATGTTATGCCAGGTGCCTCTTTAGTTTGACAAAAGCAGCTATGACCACATAGATGTGTTGAAAGACAAAAGCACTTTTCAACTTTTTTCTGAATGGGAAAACTACCTGATGTTGCTACATGAAAAACATGGAAAGTATAGGAAATTAGCAGTTGATATTTTTGCTTACTTGCCTACTCTATAAAGATGAGTATGTGAATAAAGTTGACCAAACAGTACAAACCATGGCTAGTGGATTACTGGTAGCAAATACTATATACACTGTCCTGTAGGTTAAATGTCACCAATTCATTTGTGGAAGTGAACATCTATTGGTGATCTCTGAATCGGGGCCTTATGCCATTTTAGTCCTGCATTGGCTTTTGTGTGCGCTGTCTAATTTAATATTGATTGCCTTTGACTGAAGAGAACAGAGGATGTTATACTGCATTCTACTTATTGCTCACATCATACTCCCCTATCAATTGCTTGGCTTTTTCCTCAAAGGGATTAGTTGACACTATACAATTAAAAAGATTTAAGAAAACGTTTTGGACAGTATAGCTTGTATTGCTACTGGCAGCGGGGGAATTGCCTAAGCTGGACAGTAATGATTAGAAATCTAGTGGTTGACCATGGAACCAAAACTACATCAGCATAGGCCATCTACCAGCTAATATTGCAACAAGTGGGCAGCAATGCCATATCATAGTGTCTGCAGCTATATCTCTCCTTTAGGGAAGATCTGGTGTAGTTATCTGTGAGTGTTTTATGCATCACATCATGGTGTAATGAGTAAGTATACAGTGGCAGACCAATGGCCAAGATGATGGCTGAAGATGAAATCCAACCATTGCACAGCTAGAACATACTCCATAAAATTGCTAAAGGTATGTGCTATTTCTTTTGTGTTTTAGTGGTAAAAAATGTAACTACACTATATACACAATGCAAATTTTCCTCTTGGACAAACAAATATATTATGGAAGCTTTTAAGTGGCATATTTCTATTTGAAGGACAAATGCTAACAGACATAATTTGTATATCAGATTGTTAGAAGCTAGTAGTAATACGCCTATATAAAAAGGTAATTAACCCTGTGCAGTATATACTGCTGTAACAGTACGTTAGATACTTTTATGTTTGACAGTGAGCTCCTTTCAAGTTTTAGAAGCTGAGCTACTGACCTTCTTATAAAAGACAAAATTAGCACACTTTATATGTTTACTACTATCTGCTTAATTAATGCACATTTCTGTTCCTAAGGAATGTCTCAGAGTATAATGAACTCCCATGAACTCTGTAAATGATATTTATTTGGAGGAGAAGCATCTTGAAAAGGCCAAGATGGTTGAATGACCACTGAAATATATCCTGATAAATATAGATTTTGAAATAAACAAGCATTAGGTTGGACATATCTGCTAGCAAGATGTTATATGTGCTATTGTGTGTTTAAAGTTTTCAAAGCAAAGCTGCTTCCAGCACAACATGTTGGGAATACGATTCAAAAATCTATGATATCATCACAAATAACAAAAAATCTATTATGTCTTGAAACTACTCCAACATGATGATTAGGGTTAAGCAGATTTTGGGTAATTATTTTTCTTTTTTTAACTAGAGGTCTGTGAGGGTTTTTTGGTGTATATAGGGTGTATTAGTGTTCTTTATATTTGTGTTTTTTGTCTTTTTTTTTTGCATATTTGGGTATTGTTGCTGTATTTCCCCCCCTGTCTGTTTTTTCCCTAGGTGGAAAATAATGACTCTAATAAGGCTATTTTTTGTCACTGGACTAGATCAAAGATATATTTGAATGGGGATCATGTAACCCACATAAGCCATTGCATCCTTTAAAACCTCCACAACATCCTAATTTTCATGATCACCTATTGGCTTAAATGCATTTTGCCAAAATGGCAACATATTTATGAAGAATCCTGATATTTGCAGAAATTTCAGGGAATTAAATAAATTCTCATGCGTAAAGGTGGGGGATTGACACACAATATAAACCATCCAGCTGTGTTGCATTCTGACCGTATCAGGGGTAAGAACTTACATGAAGCGCACCATTGAGAAAGAACTTAGTAGGTTGGTTGTCTGATTTTGCACAGACACAGTACATGCACACATGCATGCTGTTATTTGTTGCCTTTGAGGATTTCACTATGAGCAGTGGATGAGCAAGATTTAGAAAGGTCTGATCATTTTTGAATGATCAGAAGCCCTCATGTGACTCTGCAGCCCTTCTTGCTATTAGAGGTTCATGAAAGGTTGAGTTTGATTGATGATGTGTCTTTTTCTACTTCTAACTATGTAATTATGTGTCAAGCACAACATCTACTTGTGGAGAAAATATACTCTCCCATTTGGTGAACTCTCAACCTCTTTGCCTACATTTTGTTATTTCTATAATAAGCAATGTAAAAAGCAGCATTTCAGAGCTTTTCCTAAATTCTCTACAAATGCAGAACACGTAGAGTGTTTGTATGCTGCCTCTAAAAATACATAAGTGTGCTTGTAATAAATCATAAAAATTCGGCTAAAGAAACGGCCCAGGTGTCTCAGTCTTGCTAATTGATGATCTAACAAGGCATTTATTTTCCTTGAAAACCTTAGGGATGACTTTTATTAATTTCCAGTCATTTCTCTAATATATTTTACAGCTACATTAGAATAATCAAATAGGCCAGGTCGTTTGGTTAAACATTCTGTACTATGTCTCAGAAAGAGAAATTGTTCAGTCATTTGAGTTCATATCAAAGTTCAGTTCAAAAGGCATATAAAATATGTTCCTTCTTTAATCCCACAAGAAATGGATAATAGTATACTCTCTTTTCAGCTGGTCTTCAAAGCATAACGTCTTTGAAGTTGCCCCTTCTCAGCTGCCTGAAAGTTAAATTAATCTGTATGGTAGACTACTGTTTCAGAACAGGATACTGTGCCAGTGAGCCCCATACCAAAAAATGAAGTCCTTATTTAGTATGTGGAAGTTCCTGAGGAACTCTTTCATCCGGGTTCCAGTTTTTTCACAGGTATTTATGTCTCATGTAAATGCTTAGTCTCAACTGCAAGGATGATTGAGCGTGTAGTAAAAATGGTGTAAAAGTAATTTATGAATACGTGCATTCGTTTTCGTGGTGCGTGCATTTGATCACAGAGGAGAAACAAACTGACCATGTTTATGAGGAATTGCAGCCTCTATAAATTGCTATTTCCAGCAAGTCTGTTCAATCTATTACCGCAGTGGAAGATCCGGGTGCTGGAGACCCTGAATGAGAATAGTTACAATGGAAATTGTATGCTTCATACCAGTTTTCTTATTAAGGCAGCTTATGTAGATTGGAAACATGTGGACTCACTTGTTGATCTGAGTTGCTCCATGCTCTCAATGCAGATTTGTTTCAGAATATGAGTTTGCGGAGTCTTTCTCTGTGGTTGTTTGCTAAGGAGGGAACATCCCAGCATATGGGATCTAGTAAAACACGTGTTCTATTTGTTTCCTTTGGCTTCTGTGGGCTATGATGTTTTCAAGATGACAGGTTGTGGGAAAATGTAAATAAAAGTGGGTTCCCTCACAGCGTGACTTGTTAACCTTACTGTGGGAAGAAAACAAGTCTGAATTGTTGAATGTTATTTGGAAAGGTAACTTACGGGAGTCTTTTCCAGCATAGGAGAGGAAAAATAAGTGCCTTCAGTTTTACAGAAATTAATGAGAGATACATGTGTTTTATAATCCCCCTTCATGACTGGTAATGTCCACACCTTATATTTTATATCATTTTATTTACTTCCCTAAAGCGAGCCTGTCATTTGAACATTCAGGTCTTAGTTGCAGATTCATTACAAAGCAGACCTCTTCTGATGTATGCATTTAATCTTCACTTACTCCCTCCACCTTGTTCACTCTTTGGTGCCCCCCTTAAAATCGTTTCCTGGTCACATCTGAGTCAGAGCTTACACATGGCTGGGAACCCTTCCTTACCTTCAATGTGGTCATGCTGAGACCTGGGGATTAATTTAACTTTATGTCTTGTAGGAGGAGAGGAGAGACAGTCACATGTTCCTCCATGCGTAGAAGTACAAGGGTTTTCTTAGGACTCTGGCACATTTACTTTATTCATTTATTTTAAAAGTATTTAAATAAGTAAATAAAATAAACTAATTTCATCTTGCATCTCCAGGTCAGGAAGTGAAGGGAAATCTCCCCAAAGGGACATCAAAATATTAACTGTCACCCGTTTTAACCTTTCTCTACTCTATCCAAAGCTGAAAAAGGTTTTGGTTATATATACACTTTAAATTGATAAGGGTTATAACTAGGGATGCACCGATACTAGTATCAGTATTGGTGCCGATACCTAGTATTTGGGTGAGTACTCAAACTCGCCCAAATGCTCCAATACTTACCTCCGATCCCGGAACCTCCTGATTGGCTGGGTAGCCGGCTTCACTTATTGCTAGGCAGCCTGGCTTCCTAACCAATCAGGAAGCCGTTCGCCACGTAATGACCCACCTCCCAGCTTTCTGATTGGCCAGAAAGTCAGGCTGCCTAGGAACAAGTGAAGCCGGCTTCCTAGCCATTTAGGAAGGCGGGAGGCGGGTCAAAACATGCCATCTGGCTTCCTGATTGGCTAGGAAGCCTGATTGGCTTCACTTGTTGCTAGGCAGCCTGGCTTCCTGACCAATCAAGAAGCCAGATAGCACCTCACGACTCACCGCCCGGCTTTCTGATTTGTCAGGAAGCCAGACAGCCTCGGCAAGTGAAGCCGGTGTTCTTTCGCTAGAACACCAGCTTTACAGGCAATGCAGAAGCTAGGCGACGGGTCATGATCCACCACCCAACTTCCTGGTAATCGGGGTACACGGCACCGGTACTCCGTATCGGCGAGCACCGAAAAAAATATTGGTACTGTACTCAATACTGAAAAACCGATATCACTGCATCCCTAATTATAATGATCAGATTTTCTGATTCTTTCTGGCTACAGTAAAGTAAACTGTCCTAAACTTACTGTTTTTTTCCATCATATGACACAACATATTGTATAGCAAGGTTGAAGTTTACAATGATTTTAGAATTATATTTCTGCTAGGCTATTCAACCAGTGTTATTGTTTGAAAAGGCACTGGCCTTGCATTACATATTTTACTCTAGCTTGTTGAGATTTAGGCATTGTGAGCAGAATGCAGTAGTAGCAATAGAAGAAACATTTAGAAGAAAATTTACAGCAAGCATTTGATTCTGCGTGACCATTTAGTATTAACAGAAAGAATTATACACATTGGAATGTGAATGGAAATCTTTGCAAAATGAACTAAAAGCAGGTAATTAATTCTCCAATGTTTCAATATGCCTATACACATGTACAGATGTAAAAAGCTTGCGTGAGAAAAGGATAAACGTTTTAGATGACAAGTAATTTCGTCTGCTATATACAGACAGAACAGATAATGGCATGCTGAACAGAAAGAGGACAGGTTAGATTTGGTTCAAAATGGACACATTTATTTAAGTAAATCAATAAATATTGGCCACTGCTATTTTACAGTTATATTTCAACTATGGATGTGTCTGTTCAGTAATATTTTGTCATTCTGTTATGTTTTCAAACAACAAATATGCATACCTGAGACATTCAGTAATAAAGTATATTTGCAATTGAATAGAATTTGCTAAACTAACATACAAGTACCTGATGGTCCTGCTTTTTACACTACCTCACTGTTTCCAAGGTTTTTAAAGCTAATTCCAAGTTCTGACTGGGATTTGTTCAGGCCTGGCTTAACCTCTTGCCGTCCGCCCGTAGTAAAAAAACAAAACCCCCAGTGGTGAATAAATACTACCAAAAGAAAGCTCTATCTGTCCCCAAAAAAGGGTATACAATTCATTTCAGTACAGCGCTGCATGACGGAATAAATGTCAGTCAAAGTACCGCAGCGCTGAATACTGAAAAATGGCCTGGATGGGAAGGGGGTTTAACACCGCGGATGTCAACTGGTTAAGGTGTTAGATGAGAAGATCTGGTTTTCAATCGGCATTCCAATTCATCTCAATGTGTGTTCAGTACACACAACTCAAGTTGAATGCAGACTTGAGTTACTCCACATCAAGCACCTGAACACAATAATTTGAAGGAGTGTCTACATACATTTGGGCATATAGTGGTCTATTCACGAAGCAGCCGAAGGAATAGCCCGTACAGCTCCCAAACTTAGCCGAGCATATGCCTCGACTCGGCTGAGCCGCGCTGAAAGCCGAAGCTGGCCGAGCGGCCAGCCATTGACCGGCCGACAGCCTGCTTCTGACAGCTGGGCGGAGCCAGACGTGATCTTACGGCTGGCTCCGGCCACTTGCAGAGAGATCAGCGTCTTCTATTCTGACACGGAGCCATGTCAGAAAAGAAGAAAAAAATAATAATTTTTGCACATTGGAATGCATTGCTAGATTCCTATTGGCTATTTCTAAACTAGCATTGTACCCGCCCTCTGCTGCAGTTCTCCATCAGGCCCATCAGCAGGGGGCGGGTACAATGCTAGTTTACTATTAGCTATTGCAAATTGAAATAGCCAATAGGAATCTAGCAATGCATTCCTATGGGCAAAAAAAATATTATTATTTTTTTTCTATTCTGACATGGCTCCGTGTCAGAATAAAGAAAAAAAAGAAAAAGCAGTGTTTCTCTCCTTGGCGGCCGGGAGGGGGAGACTCCCAGAGCGCCCGGGAGAGTTTTTTTACTTTTTTTTTTGACGGCAGCAGAACCGCTGGACAATAGAAAACTGTTGGGCGGAGCTAGCTGTCACTGCTTTCTCGTTTTATATTTATTTTTTTGTATTTTTTAAACTATTTTTCTGTTCTGCTCGGTCCCTCTGAGGGACCGAGCAGAAAAGCCAAGCCGAATGCCGCCCAGCATCATAAGGCTATTCACTCACTGCTGTTCGGCATCTATAAGAATAGACCGAACAGCAGCAAGCAGCCTGCCGGAGGTTCGGCTTAGCCGATCCAGATGTTGGATCGGCTGAGTCGAACTCCTCCTGCACTTCAGGTCGGCCGAACATGCAGGGCATGTCCGGCCGACCCGAAGCCATGTGAAGCCACCCGATGTACGGCTGATTTCAGCTGATATGCGGCTGAAATCAGCCGTACCAGCCTGAAGTGAATAGCCGAACAGCGTTCGGCTCACTTCACTTCACGTCGGTCTTTTACTCGGCTGCCTACGGCAGCTTAGTGAATAGACCCCATAGTGTACATTATCCAATCTTATATGAAATGTTCAAACGTTTTTCCTTTAACAACTTCTAGTAACTGCCCTCTTGAAACATGGTTTCATCTCTCAGAGCTTTACTCTATATGTGTTTCTAAATGGGAGGAAGGAAGGAGAGAGCTCAGAAGAGTGACACTAGGGGGTAATCAGCTCAGCTGTTCACAATTGTCACCCAGGTCAGATACCTTACATTTTCTGCCTTAGTTCTCTCAAGGCTCTAGAGATTCCCACACTGGTGTCCTTCCGATTGAAGAGCAAGGTCAAGTCTGTCTGTAAGCTATAGTCTACTTATCCTACACACTGAAAGCTATAAAAAGGTCTGTAGTTTCATTGAAAGTACAATTACCATAGTAAGGAGCTATACATGTGACTGAACCCTTCTCGGTTTTATAATTGTTGCATTTGACACGTTCCTTTAGCTCAGCGAGGAAGCTATTTACAAGGGAAGATGTCATAAGGCCAGTATGGATGAGGCACTCTCATACTCTCTAAATAATATGCCTGCAATCAGTGCTGAAACTATGCACATATCAGGGTAGGGGAATAATTAATAATAAAACAGCTGCCAAAACATAACTTCTCTGATCTTTTGTAACTGACTTAGGGGTCTATTCACAAAGCTGCCGAGGGCAGCCGAGTGAATGACCGATCAGAAGTGAAGTGAGCCGAACACTGTTCGGCTATTCACTTCAGGCTGGTACGGCTGATTTCAGCCGATGTACGGCTGATTTCAGCCGATGTACGGCTGATTTCAGCCGATGTACGGCTGATTTCAGCCGATGTACGGCTGATTTCAGCCGATGTACGGCTGATTTCAGCCGATGTACGGCTGATTTCAGCCGATGTACGGCTGATTTCAGCCGATGTACGGCTGATTTCAGCCGATGTACGGCTGATTTCAGCCGATGTACGGCTGATTTCAGCCGATGTACGGCTGATTTCAGCCGATGTACGGCTGATTTCAGCCGATGTACGGCTGATTTCAGCCGATGTACGGCTGATTTCAGCCGATGTACGGCTGATTTCAGCCGATGTACGGCTGATTTCAGCCGATGTACGGCTGATTTCAGCCGATGTACGGCTGATTTCAGCCGATGTACGGCTGATTTCAGCCGATGTACGGCTGATTTCAGCCGATGTACGGCTGATTTCAGCCGATGTACGGCTGATTTCAGCCGATGTACGGCTGATTTCAGCCGATGTACGGCTGATTTCAGCCGATGTACGGCTGATTTCAGCCGATGTACGGCTGATTTCAGCCGATGTACGGCTGATTTCAGCCGATGTACGGCTGATTTCAGCCGATGTACGGCTGATTTCAGCCGATGTACGGCTGATTTCAGCCGATGTACGGCTGATTTCAGCCGATGTACGGCTGATTTCAGCCGATGTACGGCTGATTTCAGCCGATGTACGGCTGATTTCAGCCGATGTACGGCTGATTTCAGCCGATGTACGGCTGATTTCAGCCGATGTACGGCTGATTTCAGCCGATGTACGGCTGATTTCAGCCGATGTACGGCTGATTTCAGCCGATGTACGGCTGATTTCAGCCGATGTACGGCTGATTTCAGCCGATGTACGGCTGATTTCAGCCGATGTACGGCTGATTTCAGCCGATGTACGGCTGATTTCAGCCGATGTACGGCTGATTTCAGCCGATGTACGGCTGATTTCAGCCGATGTACGGCTGATTTCAGCCGATGTACGGCTGATTTCAGCCGATGTACGGCTGATTTCAGCCGATGTACGGCTGATTTCAGCCGATGTACGGCTGATTTCAGCCGATGTACGGCTGATTTCAGCCGATGTACGGCTGAAATCAGCCGTACCAGCCTGAAGTGAATAGCCGAACAGTGTTCGGCTCACTTCACTTCTGATCGGTCATTCACTCGGCTGCCCTCGGCAGCTTTGTGAATAGACCCCTTAATTTGGTTTTACTAATATTCTGCTGGAAAAATCAATAAAACACTTGTAATGGCATTGTATGCACATTATGATACAGCGCTCCGTTTAGTATTTTTTTACTTTACTTTTCTATCCTGTAAATGTATTCATTGGAGAACAAGTACATGAACCAGCGTTGATCCAAAATGTTCCTATTTCTTTTTTTATAAAGTTAGCTTGGAAGAATATTATTACCGGTATGTACATTTCCATTGCTTATTGTGTTCTATATGGATGTACCGTGTTTCTCCGAAAATAAGACACTGTCTTATATTTTTGGGGGCTCAAATAAACACACTAGGTCTTATTTTCGGGGTAGGTCTTATCTTTTTTTTTTTTTTCAATGTACAACAATCCACACTTATTCATGTAGAAAAGTCTACATGTATTTATGTAGAAAAATATGGTGATCAGGGCAATCAGGGGTGCTGTACATGGCGTGTGGGCAGGAGCTGCGGCCAGCTGGAGTGTGGGTGGGGCGGGAGCTGCGGCCGGTCTTTACATTTAAAATTCAGTTATATGTGTAGCTACCCCGAAAATAAGACCTAGCGCTATCTTCAGGGATTTCTGTAATATAAGACCTACCCCGAACTAGGTCTTATTTTCGGGGTAGGTCTTATATTACAGAAATCCCTGAAGATAGCGCTAGGTATTACTTTCGGGGTAGGTCTTTCGGGGAAACGCGGTATATAACAAAAAATATAAAAAATAGTTTTCCCTAAATTATGTTATGAAACATTTATTATAACCCCAATTTTTGGGTAAAATATAAAAGACGGGGTCACGTCCAGTAAATAGACACCATGCATGTCAAGCCTTAAAATTGCGCGCACCAGCGAAATCGCAAAAAACTACCATACCCAAAATTGACCATAGACAAAGCTTTAAAAGCTTTTACCGCTCATCAGTTTAGTGTTATCAGTGATTGATGGCCCTAGAATTATTGCTCACGCTCCGACATTCGCGATGATATGTAACGTGTCCGGCACAATGGGCCCATTGGGGGCCATTCACACGTAGGCGCACCCGGCACATGTTTGTATGTGGGGGCAGGAGACTTTTACGGTTTGGGGGGGTGCAAACCTATTATGTAGGCTTCTCCTCCGTTTGATATAGTATAGTTACTGATCCCATCTGGGGTGGATTGTACCATTCTCTCACTCCTCTGCTCGGCTCTTCGCCATTTCTTTTGGACAGTACGGGTCTAGTACATATGAATTGGTGAAATGTTTTTAACATATAAATAGTATGATTACTATAACCACAATTATGAATGAATGGGGGTGGATATAGATCACTCCCATTCATTCATAATTGAGGATATATTAACCATACCATGTCCTCAATTATGTACAATACACTCAGCGATCACCCATCGCTGAGTGTTTGTAGCCTGCTCTCCTCTCTGACACGCTGTCACAGGAGGCTGAGTGAGCGGTGCAAGAGGAGAGCCCAGCCTCCTGTAACAGCGCTGTCTCCGCCCCCACACCGCTCTGCCGCACTGTGATAGGCGGCCGAGCGTTGTGGGAGGAGAGACACAGGCCGCTCGCAGCGCTCTCCTCTCGCAGCGCTCGGCCGGCTGTCACTTTCTCTCCTCCCCGCTGGGACACAGACCAGCGCCCAGCGGGGACAAGAGAAAGAAGGGATGCGCTGATGTATCATCAAGAAAATGGCACTTTGGGCATTTAGCCAAAAGTGCCATTTTCGTCCGAGATGTTTCGGCGGCCGATATATCGGTGCATCCCTAATATATATATTTATTTCCTCCCTTTCAATCTGTCAAACATAGCATTGAAAGCATTTTGTTGTATTTAATTATTTAAGTGCAAAAAAAACTATTAATGCTGCCAGAAATCCACAACTGTCCTGTGACTTGTGTACTCTGCAGTGTTATCTCAAACAATGTTATCAGCCCTGCCCAGTTCCACTCTGTGAACTACAGGTCACCTCTCCTCAATGTTAAGAGGGTTGTTCTGTAGTCCTAAATCAATTCCTGTCCGAGAGTGGCACAACTGCTTCTCCACAGATACTCGCTGTACTATAAGTGTTGTCACCCTAGGACAGGAAGCGTGTTACTGGCATCAGGTGAAAAAAAGGTACATTGCTTAAAAAAACCTACAAAAGGTAAGCTGCAATATATTAAGAATTAGAATAAGATATAGGGTTTAGATACTCTTTAAACAGGGACTCTGGGCATAATAAAAATTAACCCTTGCAGTTTGGCTGAGGGTTAACTAAGGGAGAAGTGGGCAGCAGTCTATGCCAGAGGACCGATAATGGAGTAAATTTATCTTTTTTTTTTAGACCCTAGACCAAAACAAGCACTTAACCCTTGCAGTGCAGGGGTAGCCCCACTGTAAGGGACATTTTATATTATGGCTGGAGTTCTTCAAGGTTTTAGGAATTTAAAACTGAAATGGGTTTGAAGTAATGGTAAATGCATTTAAATTCTAAGGAAAACATTTAACACCTTGAAAATTGCAAATGTTGAGATAGTAGAGTACCAATTCCCCACCGACATGTAGTACTATAAAGCAGCCTTTCTCAACCAGGATGCCATGGCACCCGGGGGTGCCTTCTAGCTTCCTTAGGGGTGCCTTGAAATGTTCACATAGCGTCATGCCTCTGATATTAGGAGGGCTGTTTATGTGAAGTGGGCTCCTGATGTAAAAGTGGGGGACTCTGATATGAACGGGGACTTCTAGAGTTAAAGGGGGGTGACTCTGATATGAACGGGGGGATTTGATGCAAAAGAGGGGTGTCTGATGTAAAAGCGTGGACTCTGATATGAAAGGAGGGACTCTGATGTGAAAGAGGGGAACTCCACTTTTTAAAAAAAATTATTATTATTATTACATTGTATTTATATAGCGCCAACATTTTGCACAGCGCTTTACAATGTAAGGAAGACATTACAATTACAATACAATTCAAGACAGGATGGTAAGGAGGGCCCTGCCCCTGAGGGCTTACAATCTGAAAGAGGAGGGGGAAATGATACATGAGGAGGTAGCTGTGTGGGGATGAATTGTTTGAGAATGTGATGGTTCAGTGGTTAGGTTGAGGTGGGATAAGCTTCCCTGAAGAGAAGAGTCTTCAGGGAACGCCTAAAGACAGTCAGGGTGGGAGATAGACGGACAGGTTGGGGTAAAGAGTTCCAGAGGATGGGAGAGACTCTAGAGAAGTCCTGGAGGCGAGTATGGGAGGAGTTGACTAGGGAGCTGGAAAGCAGGAGGTCTAGGAAAGAGCGGAGTGGACGGTTAGGGTGATATTTTGAGACAAGGTCTGAGATATATCCAGGGGCAGAGCTGGGATATGATTCTGGTACCAATCTTGGCAGAACCACATACTTTTAAAGCGTGATGTGACTGAAAAAAAGGTTGTCAAGCGCTGCTATAAAGAGGCAGACTAGACTTCATATTACTTTTTCTGTCATAATAAAAAAAAACAACAATAACAAGAAATAAGACAGACAGCTCTTTGAAGGTAAGGGTAACTCGGTAATGCAGTCTCATTTATTTTTTTCGTTTTCTAAAGTACCGTCTTTAATTTCAGGGTCACCTAAGAAGTCGGGGGCGTATTTTATTCCAAAATACCAAATGTAAGTGCTTGTAAATGCAACATGTACTCAAAGAGTACTGTACAGAGGAGCCTTATTGCTGACAGTTAAGCATGTGACATATTGCGGTGTAATGGACTTAAGCTCTTATTTTGTTTGAGCAGTAAAGCGGGTCTGGCTTCTTTCTTCAGCTAGTTTCTACTGACAGTGTTGGGAGTTACCAGGTGAAAACAGCCAGAGGGAGTCTGCTTTACTTCTTCTGTATATAATAACCTTATACAGACATTTGCTATGTACTAATCGCTGTATATGTGTGAACAAACAAAATTTCATCAATCTTACAGAAACAGTTTACTACCTTTCCCTAATATTTTAAGGGAACTATTTTGGCGTCAGAACATGATGTGGTCCAGCTTGCTTTCTAATTAGTTTGGACAGACGGACACACAATATTAGGATAAGCAGACACAAGTTTGTTTTTGATTGCGGTCCAGGAGCGTAAACAGTCTTTGCCAGAAGTCTGATGGTAAATTGGCTTTAAAAACAGCTCTGTATATAAAGAAAACACGTGCCAATGGACGCCAACATGTAATTAATAAAAAGAAAAGGTAAATGGCTGGAAATTGTTGGGAATATCCCTGTGAACTTATCGTTATCTATTCAACACATTCAAAGGTTGGCGAATCTGAAGGGGAAAGGTTTGGTGTATCGTAAAGTTGGCTCATAAGAGGAAAAGTTTGTGATGAGTCCTTTGCAGGGCCGGCGCTAGACTATTTTGAGACTATTTTGAGCCCTAAGCAAGACCAACTACTTGGAGCATCACTGATTCACTGGAGTTTGCAGGAGACAGCTTTGTCTCCAGTGATCATCATCCAATCCTGTGAGGAAGCCTCTGGTCATGGCCAGATTAAGAGCATCCTGGGTCTGGTGTTAAGCACCTCTTTAACACTCAGCACTGTTGGCCAGTCAGACGGGAAGGAGCTGCGTCAGCTCTCTAATTAGGTGGCCGCTTGCTCCACCACTGTTGTTACCCAGTGACCGGCTACTGGTAGCGATCTGGTGGCAGCTGTCCTGCTGGAATTGCTTCCATTGTAAAGCCGACTGCCAGCTTTACAAATGTAAACAGAGTCCCGGCGGATTGTTTAAACTGGCCTGCTGCCACAGCGAAAGGGTCCGGCCCTAGCTGTACCCTAGGCGGCAGTGCGTTCTAGGCTGCTCTGTAATTTGCCTAGTGGCAGTGTCGGCCCTAATTATTTGTTATTTTTTATTATACTTTAAATATGTTTGGCTTCTGCCACTAGATCACAATATGGTTGCTTTACTAATGGAGTAAAGACTTCGTAAAGTGAATGTGTTCACTCTAAATACCCAATCATGTGTTAGAGTAACTAAACAAAAATTATTTTTATTAGTACTTGATTTGGTATGCAAAGTGAACACATGTTCACGTTATTTACTAACATTCACTTTGCAAAGGGAGCATTCACTGATAAATGTGAATATTAATTTTGCTATGTGAACAGTCTCTACTTGTTTAGTAAATCAACACCAAAGGTTGATTATTAGCCAAGAAAGGTGATTTTAGACCTAATTTTGTACCCATGACTCTTCAGTGCAAGGATCCCACAGGAAACCTCCTGGATGTTGCTACCTACAGATCATTCAGTTTATAGTGAATACTAACAATGACATTTCATGATTGATGAAAAGGTACAAAGGGCATCATTATTAGTTCTTGACAAATCCCAGGAGGTGGGAACAAATATGGTTGAAATATTTGAGATTGTGACTGTTTTGAGCCAATTTCTGTTGTCAGTGGGTGCAAACCAGCTCATTAAATACCAGCTCATTAACAATTACTGCTCTTATATTAGGTTGATGGGCCTCTTAACTTCCATGTTAATTTGTCTACCTTGATGCAGCATGTTGTTTACATGCCTTATGGGATAGGAATCATAAGGGGAGCTCTGACAATTTTTTATTTGATCAATTAAAAATAAATTGTCGGGGGGGGCGCATGCGCGGCGCACTCTATGGCGGACGTGCCCTAGAGTAGCTCTGTACCTCGCCGGCGTCTCAGGGGATTCATAGACCAGCGGCCTCCGGCTGTCGATGTATGGACATCCTTTGGAAGCCTATTGATCTACTGATCTATTAGCCACCTCCTTAGATGTTTTGAGCTTGACACTGGAAACGCAGAAACATTTCCTACCACCAACCTTTGACACACGTCTCATGACCCTGTAATAATCCCCACTTCATGTCTTTAAGCTGGCTCGTTGCGGACCTTGATCGAGTGTCACACCTATTCCCGCCTTTCTCCCCCTCTTTACTATACCCCCCCACCCGATCTGTCTCCACTCTTATCTTTCCCCATCCTTGTATGTCCCCCACTACAGTGGCGGTAGCCCTGTGAGGGACAGTCCTCGCCTTAACTAAGTAATTACTGGGCGATTGCTATTAATATGTCATGTCTGCTATCGCTACCACTGTTATATAGCAATGCCAATGTTTGCATCACTATGTTCGTACACACACGATGTTCGTGTCAGTGTATCGTTTGATAAGTACTTTACTGGAAAAATAAAAAACTTTTTGAAACTAAAAAAAAAAAAAATTGTCCATATTTTTATACAAAAATATTTGAAAACCAAAATGTACGCTTCCCAATACTTAGACCTGGCATGTGACACTGCAGCTGTCACATGCTGGCTCTATAGATTGAGAACTGACGGTTCACAAACCACTGATCACTGAGCTCACGTTCTTCTGGCTTAAGAGAACATTGACTGTCAGTTACCACTCCCCACAGGGATCCCCCTCCCCTCTCCATTCCTCCAATGCTCCAATGACAGACAGGGGAGGGGATGGGCACGGCTGTCTCTGGCTCTAGAGATGCAGAGCCAGCTGTCACTCAGGTAGCGGGGTGGATCCAGACAATATTGTCGGGTTCTTTCTCGGCTGCAGTATGGCTCTGAGGTGTCAGCAAACAGTGGGTAGTAGTCTACTGGATGCTGACTTTAGGCTACAGGAGTACATTAGTTAATGTATTCCTTTGACCCAAAAGAGGACTACAACCAAAAAGTCTATTCTGCAATAGCAACCTTCACTTGCCAAGGGTATGTTAAGCGTGACTCAACACTTTTGCCTCTCAGCTAGCAGTCTATTCTTGAGAGAAAGAAACACCAACTTAAATTGAAGGTCTAACAGTTACAAAATTCCAAGGAGGAGTAATGCACTAAGCTGATTCTTCATGTAAAGGTCCCTGCAGTCTCAGAAGCACAGACACAGACGGAGCCTCCAGCCTCAGAGGTGCTTCTTCCCATTTTGAGAGACCAAAGTCAACTGCCCTGTGGCTGTTAATACACTGAGCTTAGTGCAGCAGAGCATCTGATGATACCAACACCTGGAGTGTAGTAAGGGTGGGATATCTTCCTTGGCCATTCCATTCAAGATATTCAAGATCCAGGGTCTCAATCAAAAAGCCTAAAACACATGCAATAATACTGCAGCTTCTTATTGTCCCTTCTCCTTTACATTCAGAATGGACAGGGTTACCAAACCTGCTACCTATCATATATTTATATACAGTGTATGTATGTATATACAGGTGAAACTCGAATAATTAGAATATCATGCAAAAGTAATTGCAAAAAAATGCATCTCTGGTCACAAGTCCTGTTGAAAATTGAGAAGAGGATATTATTTAACTAGCATGAAATTCAGTGTGAAAGTATGAATAGACAAATGTGACTTTTACAAATAAGTAAATAAACAAGACAGAATGGGTGGTCTTAAAAGCTTCTGTGGTATTTATGATGTCGGCAGCATCAAAAGAGGCAGGACCTACAATGACTTGTGTCAGTACCGCCTTGGTAAATATGTAGCAGAGGCATAAACTACATGACTGAACAAACAACTGGCCAGGGTATCAAGTGTACGGCACAAGGCACTTGTGAAGGGGAATCAGATGGGAATGGTGTGGGAGAGGGGGCTGGAGGGGGGATAAGAGTCAAGTGGTACAAGCATCAGCATTGCAACTGCTGTTTGCACTTTTAATTCCAGTGACATAATAGGAGGGCAAATTAAACTGATACGATGACTGACAACAAAAAGCTGTGCGTAGACAGAAATTCAGCAGGGGCAGTTTAAGTTACATAACGAAAGTTTTCTTTTCTTGTAGTAGGGCCTGTGTGAAGGATCTCTCAACAGAATGTCACTTATCTGTGTGTATAGGCTTGAAGGAGCAGATTGACAAAACGTTCCCAAGCAAAATATAAAGTTACTTTTTTACTTATTATTTAATCAAATAATTTTTCAGAAACGTAATGGTAATGATAAAAAAATCTGAATACATCTTTTGATAGCTTTCCAAAAGGCATATGTTTTGTAAACTTAGAGTGACACTAAACTCAGGAGTTAGATCTTAAAAATACATTCAAGTACCTTAACTAGTAACAAAAGTGTAACTTATTTGTGTGTCAATCATCTCTAGATCCTCAAATCATCTGTGAATTCATGCCGACACTGTCCTTTCTTTTGGAGGGTGGTTATTTTTGTTCCCCATGATCCCCGTGCGTGTTGTAAAGTAGCCACCGCTCCAAGATCACTCCCGTGATGGACTACAATCTCACATATAGTTTACTAATTTGTGTCAGAGATGATTTGAGGCTCTACAGCCGAGTGATAGACAAATAAGACACATTTTTGTTAATAGTTAAGGTACGTGAATGCATTTTTAAGATTTAACTCCGGAGTTTAGTGTCACTTTAAAATTAAGTACTTTATATGTAGAACATAAATCTTAAACTGTCCATAGACATCAGAAAGGTCAGACTTGCATGCACAATTTCACAATCTCTGGATGTGTCCCGGACGAGTCATGGACATGGAGCAGGCATGCTCCAGTTACATGGTACTTTTGTTAGGACAGAGAGGAGACGGGAGCAGCATGTTAGTTGTCCTGGTACCAGGGAAAACAACGAGGATTGAACAAGATTTTCTGACTGAACTCTCACTATGTGAGATAATGCTGTAGATAGTTGGTCCAGGGGTATGAGGAAGGATTTCTATTCAAATTAATTTGACCCGGCTGTGTAATGGGGTTTTTTTTTCCTTCCTCAGGATTAACTGTGGGTTTAGGATCCAAAGGGTTGTTTATGTATCTATTTATTTATATATATATAACTTTGTCACTAAATCAAATTTGTTCTGTGTGCTTTTCTATTTACTATTTTGGCATCTACCTGTGTGCTGAACCTTTCCATTCTACAGCTTTCCATTTTTTGTATATACCTGGTGATCCTGCCATTTCCACAAATCCCCCAATTGGTATTGGCATTACAATAGCGGCTGATCCCCTGGCTGCTGCATCGCCACTCACATTGTGCATGCTCCACCAGATGCTCTGCCTGTTGTGAAACTATTCCAACTGTTTGAATGATATCTGCTCCCCTCCCATCAACATAAACTGATGACTATTATTTAAAGAATTTCATTACAGTTGATATTCTACACGTGAATATTAAACCATGTGACCGTAACAGTGCCAGTCAGCGCTGGGTGGCCATAGAAAAACAAAGATAACTTCCTGTAGTGATGTCTGCTGGATGCGTCAGAGTTTTCCTGCTTGCTCTGCGCACTGATCACTCTGTGTGGTGCAGAACAAGTGAACAAACCTCATGTGACCAGCTTATATGAAGAAGAAAATAAGGTATTTGGAAACCATATTTTAATCTGTTGAACATGCAGTTGATTATACTGATTAACTGCTAATCATACATGTGCAATGGTGGTTGCGGGTTTAATGACACTTTAACTCAATGGATGTGAGTCCTAACTAACTAATGTAATAAGCAGTGTGTGTGTGTGTGTGTGTGTGTGTGTGTGTATGCTTGTTTGTTTATATGTATATGTATGTATATATATATATCTATCTATATATATCTATCTATATATGTACATATATAGATATATATATAGATAGATATATATATACACGTACTGTATGTATGTGTAATACATGGCACCCAGTGATGGTGGACTGTTTTTAACACTGAACAGTCTGGTACCTCTTACAGGCTGGTGCATCTTTCAGGCAGTGACATCGATTTCTTTTTAAATATTGAATTTCTTGATGCAAGTTAGCTGTGTTTTATAGACATTATGTAAGACTCCATTCTTGTTTGCCCTTCTTTGATGAATGTCACCCCCATCATGGTAGACTTGCCTTCTGAACAAAGAACAGCAGAGTATAAGGTAACTGTATATAAACCTTGTTAATTTTTTTTTCATTTTGGGCAGTAATGGCACCATATATAACATGTGGAACACTAAAATGGATAGATTGCATTTCATCTAATTGTCAATATATTCAGGCCTTTACGCTACATAATAGTTTAAGCTCTGACAAATATGGAGCTTCGTCTGCATTATCATTCATTTGTAATTTGCACTTGAGTGGATAAAAGGGTTCTTCTTCTTACTGCAAACCTTTTAGCAGCATATACTGTATATTTTTGCTTATCAAAGAAAAAGCCTAACATATAAGATTTGTTATAAGGAAATTCAGTAAAGTGTTCTCAATGCTTTTTATTGTAATACTTCTGAAAGGTTACAGTGAACTAATGAACGTGAGAAGCATTTTAAACTAAAATTACAATGTGAGGACAGGCACCTCAAAGTGACAGCATATACCATCAGTGTTTTAAAAATAGACAGTAGCATGATGCAGGAACCCCTTAACCTGGGAAGCATAAAGTATGCAAATTCCAACTTTCCTGTAAGTTGTATCTCATTTCATTAAATTCAGTAGTTGTGCTGCCCAAAGTGAATGCAAGGTGGTTTTGTAGATATTTTATTTATGTATGCATGTATGTATGTATGTATTTATTATGGTCAGGACTAAAAAATAAAATATATATTTTTTTACCAAGCAGGTAAAAAATAGTTCATATAAATGTCTTGCTTTGTTGCTTTAGGTTTGCTTTTAACAGTTTAAGCCGAAATGTACAAATACCAATGAATCACAGCAACTCTATATCATCAAACTCAATGTTTCAATCAAATAAATCCCCAAATAGATCCCCAAAGCAGGCAGCTTCTGCAATTATATCTTTGTAGCTAACCCATAATGCTCTGGAAATTCTTTGTCATATATGCTTATTTTTGCAACAAAAAAATGAGTATATAGAATAAAAACATATTAAACAAAATTATAAAAAATATCTAGGCACAAATAATAATTTAAAAAAACACCTTACATAAAGCCATCATAGTTTCCCTTAACTAGAGCAAGTATTGCTGTAGCTCTATAAAGGATGCAATTAAATATATGAAGCTATGAAACAAACTCGTAAGGATATAGGGATTTATACTTGATGACATTTTTTTTAAAAGTAGATAGAATTATTTTGGTCTTGCAATGGAGATCGTATCAAGAGCTAAATTCTTATACTGTCGTATTCCTGCAAAGTGCGAAGGTGTGAGAAAAGATCAGTTTACTGTGCTCATCTCTTCTCCTTAACTCATAAACCTTCTAGGATTTATAGTATACACTTATAAAATTCATGATTGGCTCCTAGAGATCACATTGGATTAGATGCCCTCAAGATTAAATTGAAGATCTTTTCTGTTGTATTTGTGCTAAATGCATTTTCTTCTTTTGCCTATCTCTAGTTCACCATAACAAAACATCATATTTTGGGAATATTGCAGTACAGTTTCAATAGGTATTAACAGTTTCAAATGGTTTCAAATCCTTTAATCTAATTATTTTCAGTATATTTGTAACTATACAGTATTGTCTTATATTGCAATATCATTACAGGTGGATTTTTTTCTTTGCATAATAATAAGACGTAACCTAACTTTTCATCTAAGCATCCTGTTATTTGGAAATATAATTAGTTAAAGCAAAACTCTAGGCAAACAGCTACACATGTGAACTATATACAGATGTTTATGGATTTATCTGCCTAAGGATTTGTAAGGCAATCTTGTGATATACTCACATTTTCAATTCTGCACAGCCAGACATGTTGTTGGCGATTATTACAGGATTTATATAGCGCTAACAGTTTGCGCAGTGCTTTACAATATAAAGAAGACATTACAATCACAATACAATTCAAGTCAAGATGGTAAGGAGGGCCCTGCCCTTGAGGGCTTAGAATCTAAAAGGGATTAAAGCACAACTGAGCTTTCAGTTTAAATCCACTAAATACATACCAGTGGCATCAAAACCAAAGGTGTGCATAAGTCTTACAACCTGTTTAGCTTAGATAGAGAAGCCTAACCCCTGCCTGCATGCCTTAGAAAATGTCCCTTGCTTCCTGTGTGAAAGCAGTAGTCTCTACTGAGGTCTTACACCCCTGGGTTTCTTTCCCCTCAGAGTCAGACCTATGAGTCTGCAATCAGCAAAGCTTATGCCCCCCCATTATTAGGTAGCTATAGTGATTATATTAGAACACAAAATATATTCTGCAGACTAGGGCCTGTTCACACCTGTGTACTGCAGTAACACACTGTAAAATGCATGTATTACCATGCATACCCACAATTACACAGCAGCGCATGTACTTCAGTACACAATTAAGAAAATTGTGACATGCAGCATATTTGGTGTGTTGTGGCCCATTCAAAATTAATGGGCTTTTTCATGCAAGGCATGTAAAACATGTGTACATTATCGCAACACACAGCTGTGAACGGGCCCATACCCGAAAACATTTAGTTGACTAAAGCACTTTATATCATTTAAAAATTGCCACAGGGAGGGCTGAGTCTGAACAACATAAATTCCAGCTTATTACCCCCCTGCCAGGGAGCCATAGGTGCTACCTACAGCCTCCCATAAAAGTAAATCGCTGTACGTAGTTATACATTGGTATTTGTGTACAGGCACTATTATTATTAATTATTATTATACAGGACTTATGTATATAGCACCAACAGTTTGTGCAGGGACTTACGATATAATGCAAGACAAGATGGTTAAGAGGTCAGACGCATATGGATGTAAATCCCTGAGTGCAGGCTTTCTTCATCCGTACACATACTCGGCTGTATGCAAGTACAGGCATATACCTGTGTAAACTATTAACTTCTATGGAAGGCTGTATGGGGGAGAAAGTGAACCATGTCTGTGCAATGTGCAACAGCTACTTTTATTCTCCATTGGAAGAGAATTTGAAAGGGTGACAATGCAGCAGAACAACTGGGAGACAATGAAAGAGCATTGTCACACTTTGAAAGGGTTCCTAAGAAAAGAACATTCCTAGTGGGATTATTTTAATAAAAGCTGCAGATGTATTAATAGTGAATATTATTTTTAAAATTGCAGTAACACTTCAGTATTTTAGAGATTTTAGTGACTGGTCTTGCGTATATTTTAAGTTCAGGTCATAGTACAATGTTCATTTAAGCAGCAGTGACGTCTACAGAACGGAGGAACTGATAAAAAGTGAACTGGTGAAATAGAAAGTGTTTACTACTGGAGAGTTAGCAGGCGGAAATCTAAGAAGGTTGGGAAGGAATGACTTCCTATTTAGATTTGTTTGAGTCTTGAATGGCACATATGAAACCGAGACGCCAGAAGTATTTTAACCCGATTTGAAAATACATATATGCATGAGTTTGATGACGGATTCAGTTTCTGAAGCCCCAGTGGCTTGAAGCAAATGTTTGAAATCCTAACAACATATCAGAGGTTTCGGATGACCATGGTGGAACTAGGATGAGACTGAGCTACATAGTTTAACCGTACAGGGCTTTGAAAGTATTGCCAGTGGTCAGTGCTGTCCAAACAGTTGTCACGTCAGGTGCAGCTGGGTCCATGCAATACAGGTTGTTTGGAAGACCATCTTCCAACATTCTGGAAGATGGCATTCCTTTGCTGGCTTGGAGAAATTCCAAAATCATCAGCCCAGCACATTAATTTAGAATGGCACAGATGGAGAATGTCACCTTTTAGTGGTTTCCAGCCATGGAATAGCAAACCACTAATGTCTGCTAACGAGGTTATGACATATTGCATTCTTTTGTCTGTGTGGCAGAAAGCATCCTGCAGATGCCGGACATGCTTTATAAAGCTGAGATTGTTATAATTATTATTTATATTATAAGTAATATCATCATTTATGGTATGTGCTAGACAGTTAAACCACACAACGTTTTCTTATATCATTCAGGGACTTGTTGGTGAGATATCTGTGCTTGAGTTCCTGGGTCTGCACCCCTACGCTGGTCATTGAGATGAGAGTATTTGATCTTAGCCCAGTCAAAAAATGTATTTGTAATAGACACATTTACATCAAGGCAGAGGGCTGGTAATTTTATAGTGCATGAATATGGAGCATTTATTGGAATGGGTCAACTAAATATTAATTATGCTAATATTTTTTTTTTAATTTACTTTATAGTTTAACTCCAGCCAAATTTGTGTTTAGAAGCCTTATGTTTTAATTGATGTTCAGTTTGCCTCTTGGGAGATTTCTCCTTACTTCCTGCTCTAAGACCACTGTCACTAGGGCAAAAAGTGAGGGGAGGTTTCCAGACAGCAACACAAACAAAAATAACCTGACATAGCTTCTAACTATTTCCTGCTCTGGTAAAAATCATTGTGGTTATTGTTGTAAGGTTCCCAGATCTGGTGACCACCATCACTGAGACAGCGAGTCAAGGAAATTCTCCCTGATGTGGACATAAACAGTAAGAAAAACCTGGCAGAGATTTTAACCCTAAACAAAAGAAAAAGGTTTCATATTTCCACTTTACACCTTGCACTTCTATTAGCCTCCTAATATGTAAGGTGTAACAGTGACGTGCGGTACCTAAGGTGCTGGGTGAGGCATTCCCCAGCCCCACCCCAGCACACTGAAGCCCTGCCCCCACCCTGATGAAGTCCTGCCCCCAACCCGTTCACCAAGGAGGGAGAGAGGAGACAGGGTGGAGCCTTCCTGTCCCTCACTTGCTCGTCACTGGTGAGACATCGTGATCGATGTCCTCAATGGGTTTTTTTCCCCGTTTTTTTTATTGGATACTTTGGACCAATGGTGCTTTGCCATTGGTCTAAACCATCCACAAAGCTCAAGCCTCTAACACAAAGTAGAGGCTGTTGCAGCTCTTGCCTCACTAAGTTAGGTTTCACAAGCAGTGGGGAAGCCCGCAGCTGTGTAACCTAAAGAGGCTGTCAAAAGATGGATGCAGCGCTGCCTGTTAAGCTCCGTCCATGACAGTTTACACAGTGGGGAGGCTTACCCTGCTGTGTAACTTGTTACAATCCTGTTTGAATGGAGAAAAAGCTGTCAGCTTCACACTTGACGCTGACAGCTTTTTCCTCCATAATACTAGGTGAGGCTCTGCCTCACCTGCCTCCCCTGACCGCACATCCCTGAGGTGTAAGTATGGACATGGTAAAGAACTGACAAGCCTAAAGGAAGGGGACTTGCTGACCTCCATAACTCCATATAACTCAACAAATAAAAATACAGTTTCATTTGGTAAAATTCAGATTTGAAAGTTCAGGCATTTTTTTGATGCAGGAAATGTTTTCTAAAACATTTGATATATGTTAGCATATTTCTCTCCAGTCTGTGATAACTCTCATTTTACAAAAGGCACACTGAAAAAAAAAAGAAATAATTTAGGCTACGGATGTATGAGAAAGCAGAATCTGCAAGTATCATTATTAGACAAAGCGTCACCGTGCTTGGCAAAACAGCCTCTGAAGTTCGAAATTATTCAGAAAATGTTTTTGTTGTGAGCTGTGGCACCATCTCATTAGCATGGATCCGGTCAGCCAGGCTGAATCGATCATGTGAGGAAAATTCATGAACTGCTAGACTTGTCATCTTCAGTTAGCTCACAAGATAAAAACCTGGCCTCAGACGTATCTCGACTGTGAAGCGTGTGGATAGTATTGATAGCAGATGGTGCCTGCTAACTTTGGCCTACAGCATACCCAGACAGAGGCAAATATCTCAGCAGAAACTTTATGTATGGTATATCCTCTATCTAGTTGGTCTTTTGGGAAATCATCTGTACCAATGCATTCATAGAAAAGAGCAAACCGATGAATTTAGCTAGAGCAAACCCTTACTTCTTATTTTTCTAACAGTAGCAGTGGTCCACAGGACAGACGGGAAAAATATATCTATTAAACACAATTTTAGTAGGTTAGGGTTAGATCCCCTGTCATTTTTTTTGCTGTTTGTATCTCCACCAGGCTTCCTGTCCTAGTGTGCATTGTAAGGGTTCGTGCACATGGTCACCTGTGGCCATGCAATGTAAATTCAGGTGTTTTTCCACATGAGGGGAGCCACTGGTTCTACATACTGCCCCCCATAGAAATCAACAGTTGTATGTGGGTAAACAAAGGACTTGCGTAAACACACATATGCGTACAGGTGCAAACAGTCTGCATTCAGGGTTGTGAGCTTGTATGAATGCGTATGTTCACGCCATTGACTTCTATGGGAGGCTATATGCAATATTTGTGGCTCCCTGGCACAGAGATATGCTGGAATTTATGTTGTAGAGGTTTAGCTGCCTGTGTACATGAGCCCAAATAGAATATGTTATCAAGGAGAAGAATTAGATTTTTATCCTTTTTAATTTGCATATGCAAAAGGAGAGAACTACACTTTGGTGTTTGTTAATAAAAGTTCCACTCGGCGTATAGTATCTGTTTTTTCTATTAGCAGATGAAAAGTGCTTATGATAAAACTTGAATTGTGTCACAACTGTATCTGATTGCATTTTTAAAGATGTATATTTAAAAGTAAAACACCAGCAACACTTTCTTTAAACTCTTTAGTTTGGTAGGGAGTAGGGAAGGAGAACCATTGTAATGCTGCTAACTGAGTAGATTTTCTCCTAATTCCGGTTCTGACGCCCACAGTAGAAGCGAGGGAAAATCTTTGGGAAGGGTAAGTAGGCAGCTGTAAAAACCTGACAAAGGCCTTCTGTGCTACGCAGTAAGTGCACATCGAACCAATAGAACATACACTTGTATTTTTACAATTCAAACTGCTAAGGAAAGTATATGACTTTTGGCTTCTTGTATTCAAAAACTGCACAAAAAGTTGCACAGAGTCTGGGTTTTCCTGCCCTGTTCTTTTCATAGACAGGGATAATATGCACTAATAATTAAGGGACCACCTTGGTGTTAGTTTATACAGATACAATACTCCAAGTACTGATAGGCTTGAATTGAAGCATGTGACTTTCATTTGTAAGCTGTTGTATGTACAGGCATTCCTCTCTTGGAGACAATTTGCATTTAAGGGGGTTATTCACAAAGCTGCTGCAGGCAGCCGTGTGAATAACCGACCCGAACCAGCTATTCACTTCAGGCTTGTACAGCTGATTTCAGCCATATATCGGCTGAAATCAGCCGTACATCGGCTTGCTTAGGGTGGCTTCGGGACCCGAAGTGCAGAAGGAGTTCGACTCCAGCAGGCTACTCACTGCTGTTTGCCCTATTCTCATAGGGGCCGAACAGCAGTGAGTGAATAGCCGAATGCCACTGAGTGGCATTCGGCTCGGCTATTCTGCTCGGTACCTCTGTCAGCCAGGAAGGATCACATGGAGGGTAAAGCCTCCATCTCCAACTGTCATTACACTGAGATATCACAGCAGCTCCGCCGGGTTCCTAGTGTGTAATGACAGATCAGCGTCCCTGGTTACCTGGTAACCAGGGACACTGATCTGTCTCTGCAAGTGGCCGGATCCAATCGTGAGATGACGGCTGGCTCCGCCCTGCTGTCAGTAGCGGGCTGTCAGCCGGCCGGTAAATAGCCCGTACAGCAGCCCTTCAGTTCTACTGAAGTCCTGGGACCGAAGCTAGCCGAAGGATAAGCCGAAGCTACGGCTAGATCCTTCGGCAGCTTTGTGAATAACCCCCATAGTGTTTAATCTTCAGATCACAAAACCCCCTTGTCCCATAATACCTCTACCCTGACGTTATCTTAACCTGAACTACAAGGTTTAGGAGCAGAACGCACTGGCTGTGAGCAGAGGTTTCCACACAGCAGTTTATGATTTTAAATACTCTATCTAAATTTTGTCTGTCAGTTTAATTCAGTGCCTTACTAGCAGGGGAGCAAATGTAATTTTGCTTTTCGGTAATGAATAAAACATCAGGAAAATGTATATAGAATACTTGTTTAATTTCCTCCTCACCTGCATTCCTCCACTGAAAAATTATGAAGTGTTGTCTCTGTGGGTCCCCGGGAACAAAGTTGCGTTCCCGGAGCTTAATTGCTGACATTCAATTTCTTTTTCTCACAAACCAAAAAGTACACTTGTGTAAACTAACAATGTATCCTCGTTTGCTGCATTTAACACTTCTACATATGCATTTAATTTACAGTTGAAGGCACTCAAATAAATGTACATGTAATTAAAATATGATAGACTGGCTATCATTTTTAACCTCTATGGCTTCACTGAGAGTGTTTATAGAGGTGTTAGGCTCAGAACATACTCAGCTCAGATTTTATGTGAAAAGCTTATATCACACACCTATCTTTTTATGAAACACAAGTGTTATAGAAATTTCATCTAGGTGAATTAGTTTTTCTCATGTTGGAGATATGGACAGTTTTATGTATGAACTTTATCATGGCTGCTCAAGGCAAAATAAAATACGTTTTAGTGCATTTGTTGAAGAGATGATGTTAATAATACATTTTAATAGTAATAATAATAAGAATTAATTTTTAGGGACCATAGATGGGAATGGTGACAAATAAATATTTTACATGGCATTTACAAGCGTGAAGGAAATCTTTTATCATGCAGAGTACCTTAGTGAGAAGTAGTGAAGTGCGAAGGCTTGGTGCCAACCAGTAAGGTCCAATCAGTTGTGGCAGGGGCCCCTCAGTTACACATCAAAAGGGACGGGGAATGCCATTGCCACAACTGTTTGGGTCAGGATGGGGGTGTACCATTGACAGTTTTGTGCAGGCTTGGATGCACTCAGGCAAATTGGTTCGCACCAAACCTCTGTACGTCCCTAGTGAGAAGCGTTAAACTATGGCAGCCCAACACATGGGCCTTATACTAGATCCACAACAGGTATATACACTACATGGTGAAAAGATTGTGGACTTCCCCCCAAATTATTGAGTTTAGGTGTTTCCAGTGAAGGGAGCAGTTAATGCTGCAGTATACAGAGACATTTTTGACAGTTGCACACATCCAACCTTGTAGCAACGGTTTGGGAAGGCCCTTTTTTTTCAGCATGACTGTTCATCTGTGTACAAAGTCAGGTCCGTAGTCATGGTTTGATGAGCTTAGTATGGGGGAAATTGAGAGGCCTGCAAAAAGCCCCAACCTCTGTTATACTCAACATCTTCCAGATTAATTGGAACATCGATTTGCAGGTCAGCTATTTATCTATTAGTATCTAATCTATGTAAAATAACCACCTAACATAAAAAACATGTTTTCAGCTAAATGGGCACAAATGTCATTGTAGAAAGTATTTACACAAGACTGGAGACTGTTATGGTGGATGGGAACCTCTTTCATGGTTTTGAAATAAAGTTTACCATGCTCTACCAAACAGGTGTGGTGGTCAGGTGTCCAGACATTTGGCCCTATAGTGTAACTCTCCATGAAGTGGGTCAGGTCCAGCGTCACTGACCTCACATACATTATTATACTGTATTTTCATGTTGTGGATGTAATCAGATGGTGTATATTTTCTGCATGCAGTATTCAATGACCCTGCATTAGCTCAGATGTCCAAATACACATTCTGTGCAGTCATAAAGTTTTTAGATCCAGAAGGGTTATGGAGGGCACGCTTGCTTGTTGTCAGGCCCTTAGGACATTATTTAGGGATGTATTTTAGCGCTTAATATGTATATGTTTGCAACTGTGACACATGTAATACAAAGTTACTTAGCTAAAAATGCTGTGTCTGATAGATGTAGAGCTTTCTGCACAGAGGAAAATATGTTGCCAATAGTCCTAAACAGAAACATAGGGGTCTATTCACAAAGCTGCCGAGGGCAGCCGAGTGAATGACCGATCAGAAGTGAAGTGAGCCGAACACTGTTCAGCTATTCACTTCAGGCTGGTACGGCTGATTTCAGCCGTACATCGGCTGAAATCAGCCGTACATCGGCTTGCTTCGTGTGGCTTCGGATCAGCCGAACATGCTTAGCATGTTCGGCTGACCTGAAGTGCAGAAGGAGTTCGACTTAGCCGAGCCAACATCTGGATCGGCTGAGCCGAACCTCCGGCAGGCTTCACACTGCTGTTCGGGCTATTCTGAAAGATCCCGAACAGCAGTGAGAGAATAGCCGAATGCCGCCGAGCGGCATTTGGCTCGGCTGTTCTGCTCGGTCCCTCAGAGGCACCGAGCAGAACAGAAAAAGAGTGAAAAAAGTAGAAAAAAGTTAATAGAAAACGATTGTGCAGAGCTAGCAGTGACAGCTAGCTCCGCCTAATAGTTTCCTATTGTCCGGCGGCTCTGCTGCTGTAAAAAAAA
>NW_017306304.1:2778311-2873625 GCF_000935625.1 Nanorana parkeri
TACAGGTGAAACTCGAATAATTAGAATATCGTGCAAAGTTCATTTATTTCACTAATGCAACTTAAAAGGTGAAACTAATATATGAGATAGACTCATTACATGCAAAGCAAGATAATTCAAGCCGTGATTTGTCATCATTGTGATATTTATGGCTTACAGCTCATGAAAACCCCAAGAACCCCAAATCCACAACCTAAAAAAAGTAGATTATTACATGCAATCAATAAAACAAGGATTGTACATAGAACAATATCGGACCTCTGAAAAGTATAAGCATGCATATGTACTCAGTACTTGGTTTGGGCCCCTTTTGCAGCACTTACTGCAATTACTTTTGCACGATATTCTAATTATTCGAGTTTCACCTGTATATTGTTAAAGGAGAACTATGGGGTTAAGGCTTTTCCCCACAGTTCTCCTTAGGGTAACGGGAGAACACAAACTAGCGCCCTCCCGTCACCCTAAGCTCAGTATATTGTTATAATGTCTTGATCCGCCCAGCTGCGTGAGTGACAGCTGGCTCTGACTATCTAGAGGCAGAGCCAGCTGTACCCGCTCCCTCCCCAGTCCGTTCCGCCAGTCACAGCTCTCTGCTGGAGGGGGGAATCCAGCAGAGAGCTGTGACAGGATCGAGAGGTGAGCGAACGCCGGTATGTGTTCGCTCACCTCCCGATCTACTGAGCCGACCTGTGACAGTCTCATTGTCACAGGTCGGCTATAACTGAAAAGCACTCACCTCATAGTTCTCCTTTAAGTAATAAAAAAAGTCATTGATTTATTTTTGTAGTTCACACTTGCCCCGAATCTGACTTTTGTGAGTATTTATTTTCCCAATGGCGGTCTCTTAGGCCATAATGCTCATTCTGGTTTTACTGAGCTTAGCATATGATGTGGTCCTAAACCTAAACACTATACACTAACCATATTTAAAAAAAGGCAAATTGTTCATCTGTTTGTATATTTGCTTTGCGGAAGCTTGTGAAACTTCCGCTGAAGTCATGCAAAGATACTGAATGACATAATTTAAATTGCAGTCAAGAACACATATTTCTGGTAATTACACAGTAGGACACAATTTAAAACTGTGCCATACATTTCTTCTTAGCAGGAACAGGTAAAA
The DNA here is from genome assembly GCF_000935625.1 of Nanorana parkeri. Classification (NCBI taxonomy): domain Eukaryota; kingdom Metazoa; phylum Chordata; class Amphibia; order Anura; family Dicroglossidae; genus Nanorana; species Nanorana parkeri. Next base: position 2,779,432 of record NW_017306304.1, read on the forward strand.
GTGTGTTGCCTGAGTACATTAGTAAACGACATAAAGAACCATGTGTGAAAGAAGCTATGGGTGGCAGCGTTACCAGTAAATTTTGAATATGTTTGCTTTCAAAATATTTAATACTGTCTTGAGTTTCAAAACTGTTAATATAAAGAATTCTTTCAAGTAGAAAACAGTCTAAAAGCAATAATTAAGAGACATAGCAAAGTAGGGAATTATGAATATATACTTTCATTTAAGGGGCATATATCCTTTATTATACTGCAGTATTACTGTTTGATTTGACAAACAAACAAATACATATATAATGGTCTCATACATTGTGTGTGAAAGGCAAGAATCAGCTTGTTTGGTCATGCAGTGATTTATGAAAGGATAGTGTGCAGTGCATGGGTTCGACTACTGGCCAGATAGTGGTTGTGCTATCTATGGGCAGTATGCCTGAGGAAACTCTCTGGGATAACAGGAAGAAGAAACAAACTAGCTCTGCTGTAACCACATTTATGAACAATAAAAATAATATTGTCTTTTATGTAAAACAACTGTCCTAGTTGCCCACACCAACGAATTTCTTACTACTTTTTCAGTGCAGTATTGGAGAATGAAATGGACATGGACAACAAGAACTGTTCTTCCTCTGACACTTTGACAAGTAAAGCTTATCTTTTACTTATATATGCAATAATGTGCCGAGCTGAAGAAATAATCAAATCAGCTCGGCACATTATTGCATATATATTTTGTATTATATCAGATATAGTTTAATGCTTTGCTCTTTTTCACCTTTTTTTGCATCATCACTGGCGCAGATCTTTTTTGTTTATCTATCTTTTACTTAAGTCTTGGTCATATTTTCCAGAGATAGGAAGGATAGATTTATTAACTTTTTATCCTTATATTTGATACTTCTTAATACTATTTAGTAAGGGAGAGGGAGGAGCTTATTTATTTCTTCCTTTCCTTTTTTTAGGTTAGTATTTTTTGTATCTGTTTGTCTTTTTGAATCAGTTTAAGTATTTGCCAATTCTCCAGCACTTTTCATTTCTTGCCAATATAAACGGATCTTTTTGCTTACGTCACTAAGTGGACAGAGATGTTTAACTAGATGCACCCAGTCCAGCCATGTATAATGACAGGTACAGAGCTTGTTGCAGCCCAAAGCTTACCATACACTGCTCCAATTTTGGACAAGTCCTGCTTACTCGGGCAAAATTCAAGCAGTGTGTGGCCCTGTTCTGTACCCTCCATTTGACAATAGTCGCATTTTCAATCGACTTTTGTTGAAGAAGCCAGTCCGAAAATTATTGGCCGAACACTGACTGCAGTCAATCAGTTATAGTCACTGTTAAGGTATGACTGCGCACAAAATACAGTAGCCCAGCGGAGTATATTCACCCATAAATGCTGTTTATTATGGATGGGGTGTTGAGTGCTTTTTCTTGTTCAGCCCAAGGGCTGAATGAGAAAAAACTAGTAGTGTATGGCCAGCTTTAGTGCAGAGGAACACATGAAAACAGAAACCACTACGGGGTCGATTTTACTAAAGAAGTAGTCTGTTCACTTTAAAAAGTGCATGGTTACTTTGCAAAGTAAATTATAGAAAAAAAGGGGAACATGTGATCACTTTGAATAACCAATCATGTGCAAGGCAAATGAAAGAAAAAATAAATTGCTACTAGCACATAATTGATTGGTCACAGTGAACACAACTTCATCTTAATGTTTATTAAGCTCTGTGAACAATTACTTTGCTAAGCGAACAGCCTCTATTCTTTTAGTAAATCAACCCCACTCTGACTCTTTGCTAAATGAAATACTAACTGAGCTTAGTAAATAAGATAAGATGTGCTAATTTCAATCAACCAATTGTGCTAGCCATAACATCCTTTTTTTTAAATTCCCCCTGCACATGTTTGTATATTCAAAGAGAACAGTGAACACGGCTCATCTTTTTTTACTATGATTTACTTTGCAAAGTGAACATAGACTTTTTAAAGTGAACATTCACTTTACTATGAGGATTCAGTTTTTAAGGGCAAGTTCATCTCTTCAAGAAAAATGTAAAGTTGAACTAACTCACAACACTCTTCCCAATCCTCATACCCCCCTTGTCCCTTGTCCCCGCTACATTTAGCTGCTCAGATGACATACTTCTGCCACCCTCTCCAGCTGGTGTAATGGGCCACATATTTTAAAACTTCACTACACAGCCCTATAGGCCGTGTGGCATCATAATGCTGGCAATGGCAACCGGCTATTGCTCAGCGTGGCCATGTGGCCAGTGAAAATCTTTTCTTTCTTCAAGAACACCATCCCGGGAAGAAAGAACCTCAGAAGAGGTCAGCGCAGTCATGTGGCCACACTAACTAAGGACCACTATTACCAGCATTATGATGCTGCACAGCCTGCAGGGTTGTGTAGTGGAGTGTTGAGTTGTGTGGCCAATTGCACTGGTTGGCATGGGCAGCAGGAATATGTTATCTGAGCTGCTAATGACAGAGGGAACTTTGGGGGCGGAGAGGGTGTTGTGAGCAAGTTTACTTGTCCATTTTTTGTGGAAAGGTGAACAAACTCTTTAAATGAAGAGATTCGTTATTTAGTAAATCAACCCCATTGTCTTAGGTAATTTATGTCAATCATTACATATAAATGAATGGAGTTGGAGGCTATGCCCAGATTTTGACATAAATTAAAATTCTGAACCAGAAAAGTATAGATTGCTACAAAGAAAAGTTATACCGAGCTGTTAGACGTACAGACATATCATAGATGTTGGAATAGATATCCAGGCAGTGGTATGTTTAACTTAAATAAACATACAGTCAAACTTGTCAGTTAAGTCTTTTGCTCTATTATTCCATATACCTGAGCCAATCATAATAATTATTCTAAGCCAAGATTACGCTTCCAACTTTGTCAAAAGGTAAATTCTACTTCATTTCAAACTATTGCAATTTTCATAGAGGGGAAAAAAACATCTCTGAACACTTTGAATAATACTGATTGAGAACTGGGACAATTATTGCAGTTTTGTTGCCAAGTGAAACACAAGTTTACACAGGAGGGAATATGGGACATGCTACTGAATCCATTTAGCATTGCCACAGATGTTTTATTATGAGTAGTTAGATATTTTCTACCATAAACAGCAAATATAAACCTCTTACCGTGAGTTAACTTTTTCTGAAAGTGCCGTGCATTAAAATTCTTGGATCAGATAAAATGATGCATTGTAAGAAAATGGCAAATATCTACTCAAATGAGTACATCTCGGTGTTTGTCCTTTCACCAGCAATTAAGTTGACACTAATGAAGCTTTAGCTGTCATTAAAACGGTGCTAAATTGAATAGTTTTAGATGACACCTTACGATTTCCAAAGATGATTTTTAATTTTTAAAAGCATTTGTCTTTATGGACATAATAATATTTTACAATCCTTAAAGGACGACTCCAGAATTTTAAAAAGTTTACCCTTGCAGTGGGGCTACCCCCGCACTGCAAGGGTTAACAGCTCTACGGGCCAAAAAATAAATAAAAAGAAATACTCACCCAAGCCTCGATCCTGCGGCAGTGACCACTCACCTCTTTCCCCCTCCACTCTGGCTGTGGTATTATTATTATTATTCAGGATTTATATAGTGCCAATAGTTTGTGCAGCAATGTACAATATTAGAAAGGCATTACAGTTACAATACCATTCAAGTCACAAAGATTAGGAGAGCCCTGCCCATGAGAGCTTATGCATGTCTTCATGGCTGATAGGCTGTATAAGATTTGATAATGTCACAGGTCCTTAGACCACCGGAACCTGGGGAGAAGAAGCTATGGGGACCGGTCTAGCAGTCAGGTGGAAATGAGGATCAGGCGAGTATTTCTTCTTTTGTTTCGCTTCCTAGGCGAAATGATTAGTTAACCCTTGCAGTGTGGGGGGAGCCTCTTTTCAAAATCCTGGAGTTCTGCTTTAAACATGCTGGATTAATTTACTAAAGGGCTAGAAAAGTGGATGTGATTGAGACTAGTAACTAAGGTGAAACTGTGTTCACTTCACTCTGGTTATACAGTATACAAGAAAAGATCCTGGTTTTTTTTTCCCAATGAACATGATTGGGTGTTCAAAATTAACACAGATTCATCTTATCTTCATCTTTACCGAACATTAATTTTACTTAGTAAACATTCACTGTGCAAAGTCAACAGTCTCCGCTCCATTAGAAATCAACCCAACTGACTGCTGCCTGACCTTGGTGGTTCAACCACTGAAATATATGTAGATATACATTTCATACCACATGTACAACAACAACATATAGATGAAAACATTTTCCACTTCAGACGGAGGCCCCATCTAAAATAAAACCATTCCCTTTAAGCTTTAGATTACGATAAGGATATGACATAGTGTAATACATTTCTGTAAAGGCCATGTAGCCTGTCTCTAATATTCATGCTGCCACTGCCTATTTCTCAAATGAAAATGCTTGTTGCTCTTAAAGTTGAAGATTTCTGTTCATTTATTTTTTGACTGGTCCATTCTGGAATATCTGTTCAACATAAATTTATTGAAATACAACAAAACTACCCAAAAAAATACATGCTCAATGGAATTAACAAAAGGGGAATGTTTCATTGACATTCAATGAGAATTCTCCTTACTCTTTCTAGTCCTTTATTTTATTAAAAGCAGAACACTATTTGAAAAAAAAAAAAATATAGTAGGATATTAAAAGAGAGAAAAAAACAGCTTTGATACCAATACTTATCTTCAATCTGGAGCTGCACCATTCAGTATGTTTTCCCACTACAAGATCTTTTCAGGCTTCCCAATTTGAATGATGGCCAGCATCTTTCAACCCACTTTGTCTGAGCCCAGGCCTCTAGCCCGTGACTGGACAATAAAGAAAAAGCAGCATGGCGTTGAGCTCATCTCTCTGTCACTCTGCTTTCTTCTCCTATCAGTATGCTTTTTTTGTCAGCACATAATCTAAGTGGTTTGTTGTGCTGCTCCTTCCACTCCCACTCAGCTCTTCTGTATAGAGTCAGCAATAAGCTGATGCCAAGTCACATTCGGGTACTCACACTGCTTTTATTTAAAAAATAAATAAATAAATGTAATGCTTTCCAGATCCCCTCTTTCACCTATACTATTCCCCTTCAGTTCAGTATGTGCAGAGCTGGATAATATTCTCTTCATTCTACATTCTGTATACCTCACGTCCCCATAATCATATATTTGGCTCTTTTTTTATACAGAATTTCCCTGCGCCTACCACAGAAGGAACATGTGGCTGCAATTTCACTAACTTTATTACAAGCTGTTTTCTGTTTAATTTACAAATATGTGGCATTCTGTACCTTTGTTATTTGTTTATAAAAACTTTAATAAAATAATTGAAACGGAAAAAATACTATACTGTAATGCTGTATTAATGAATACAGAGCTGTATTCATTTGTGTCTTTTATGTCTGGCTAGAGCTCAGCTTTAAGGCTTGGTTACCCATGAGGGTTTGTTCACAACGCCTCCAGACCAGATTCGAACCAGAATGTTTTTTGTCTGGTCCAAAAACACATTCCCATAGATTGCAATGGTTTTTCTGAGTATAGTTCACACCATTGTGTTCAGTTCCTGAGCTTTAAAAAAAAGTCCAGCATGTCACATTTTCCCAGGTCCAGAGTGCACAAAAACACATGTAAATGTATGCAAATGAACCAGAATGCACTGGAAAGCCTATTGAGAGCAGAAAAAATGTATCAGAATGCATCCAAAATGTGTAAAAAAAAATCACACATGACTGCATTTGCAGAAACGCATCTAGATCTGGTCTGGAGATGGTGTGAACAAGCCCTTGGTCTGCACTACCAGAGGGGATCTGACAGGTTCTGGTGCACATGCCCAGTTCAGTATGCACAGTGTTTCTGTGTTTAGGTATAGTTGCTAGACCAGTGTTATAACAATAGCCAAATTACCCCATGTGGCTCCTCTGGGGCCTGGGGTAGGAGGGGGCCCCATGAGGAGGGCTGATTGGGAAAACTAAGCTGTGAGGTTTCCAGTATAGAAGGGCTGAAGTCAGACTTCAGGATCATCTAGTCACAGATACCCCGCTGTGCAGTGGGAAGCATTTGCTTATTTATCTTTGCAGTATAGATTTATTGCCCTCTGAATTTCTGCTACAGACTGAAATTAACCCTCTATGCTTAATGCCATCACAAATCCCAGAGTTTTACCTCTGTTAAAACCTTATAGAAGGGCTGAGGTGTTTTGTTCTACAGAAAATAAAGTTTAATGAAGCTTGAGTTTAAAGATGTTTGTCTTGGGTTTGAAGAGTAAGTGTGTGCAAGTGCATTTATCATTTTATCAGAATATAAAAAATCATTATAGTTAGTCTTATTATTAGTGCTACTATAACTTTTACCTCCAGCACTGCTCTCTAGTAGTGTTCTTACTATGCCGACAGCTCATCTGCTGCCTGTGCTTGATATATATATATCATATTAGGCATGTTGTCACAGGTAATACTGCCAGCCACTACACAGAGAGTTGGCTGGGGGTCCCCTAAGTTTTTTCCTATGGGTCTCATGATTTGTAGTTACAACCCTGTGCTAGACTCAAGGAACCATATTCCCTAAGAAAGCTCTTGGATTATTCTTACCAATCCATGTGCTTGCACAAATAAGTCCCTGCCGTTTGTAGCTTCCCTGTTCTCAGGAATAGGGATCTGGAGTCATTTTTAAATGCAGTGTACCATCTGGTATATGAGAAATCGCAGTCAGTGTGATAAGCTAGATAGCAGTCTTTGAGTGCCATTATTCCTTTCAGAAGAGACTTCTTGGGAGTTGTAGCAATCCCCCTAAGTATTTTACCAGTAGGCTTGCGTCAGGATTTGTTTGCCTTGAATCAGGGTAATGTAACCCGAGAAGAAGCATTGCTTCCACAATAGGCCAATATTCCAATTCCTTGTCTGTTTCCTGAGACACGCAGAGGAACTTTTCTAAGTTCACACACAGCTGGCATGGGAATAGAACCCGTATAAACAATTAGCTTTAGCCTAGTAAAATAAACCACTGCACAGCAGTGTTAGATTTAAATCTAAATTAAACATGTTTGCATTTTTCTAAGAACGATACCATTTTGGGATTGGCTTTCGTTCAGAATTTCACAAGACATGTATAAAACATGATTTAAAAAAAATAGAGATGCTAGTATTTCTCTAGCTCTTCAGAATGAAACAGACACAGGCAGTAATAAGAACAGTGCTATCATTAATGGTGGATGTATTTGTTTTTGCTGCAGATTATATTGATATAATCTTAAATACTGTGAGAGTTTAAATACAACTACAGACTAAACAGAAAATTCAGTATTAACCTTTTTTGTAAGTTGGATTTTGGGGTTGGATAGAATAGGGACAGGAAAGAACCCCTCCTTCCCAGAGACACAACAGGAAGTGACTGAAGACCTCTCCAAAGTCCCAGTGACAATGGTTACTAGGACAAATAGAGAGCGGATTCCCCCAGCGGTGACACAGGCACCGGCTTTCACCCTTTAAGGCATATAAAACGTCTAGGTGACCGCATCTTTTCTCTGTAAATAGTGGACATAACTAGCATACAGCTAGCATTCGCTTATCATGTCCGTTAGTCCAGCAGTTGTGAATTCCTTAGTCCCATATAACTTTAAAGTACCAAACTCAACTTAGCTGCCAGTAACTGATTTTTACTTTAAAGCTGAATTTCAGGCAAACGTCTAAATGTACAAATAAAATACAAAAAAAAGTAGCAATTTTACCTACCAAACGATTTCCATTTCGGTCCATTCATTCTTGAGATATACACATCACCATAACACAGCACAGCCAGGAGGATGGCACCATTTTCTGTGTTAGTAGAGGAATACAGTGGTATCATCTCTCCACCCCTAAGCCTGTTGATGGGATAGTGAAGGACCAGCAGCTGAGTGATGATTTCACCCTCCTGCTCATTCTGCTCTCTCCCGACAGCTTCTTTTCTTGTCAGGGAAGTTGCATGCAGTACTCTTGATTGGTTTATAATACTGCCCCTCCCTTACTCAGTCTGAGTATTGATGTGTCGGGGCAATGCAGGAAGCTATTGTATTGATGTGTCGGGGCAATGTCAAAAGCTATTGTATTGATGTGTCGGGGCAATGCCAAAAGCTATTGTATTGATGTGCCGGGGCAATGCAGGAAGCTATTGTATTGATGTGTCGGGGCAATGCAGGAAGCTATTGTATTCATGTGCAGGGGCAATGCCAGAAGGTATTGTATGGATGTGCCGGGGCAATGTCAAAAGCTATTGTATTGATGTGTCGGGGCAATGCCAAAAGCTATTGTATTGATGTGTCGGGGCAATGCAGGAAGCTATTGTATTGATGTGCAGGGGCAATGCCAAAAGTTATTGTATTGGTGTGCAGGGGCATTGCCAATTCAGGTACTTACACTACCTTAATAGGTACATACAATGAATGATTTATTAATGAACACATAATTATGTTAAATTGTGTCTTTCCTACCTTCCTGGAGTTTAGCTTTAGGCTCTGGTTATTCCAAACTATGATATACACAAAGAATAGCATTACCTAACAATTTGTATGTATATGTGTGATTTATCCTTTCCTTGGATCCTCCAGTAATAGGACGGTGTCTGGATCATGTTAAAAAATATCAACAGCATAATTACATATATTATACCCCAAATGTAAACTATGTGTAAATATATTTAAGTACCGAAGTCTGGAATGCATTTAGAAGTAGATCTGTACCTAGTAATGGCTAGAACAAAAATGAATTAGGGAGACCCCAGAAATGACTTTGTATGCAAATATGGTGTAGCGAACACAGTTTTCTGGCTCTTGCCCAGCACCTATCTGGCTGCTCGCTAAATTATAAATATGGCATAAGCTCCAAGCTCTACTCCTGTTCTGATAATGGCTTTCATTGGTGGGATGTACCCTCACATCAGTCATGTGTCCGAATCTCCTCAAAAGAGAACACTAATAATATGGGTTCTATCCCTTCCTGATTGCAGCCAGAAAAAAAAAAAAAAAAATGGTGGAATTGAAAGTGTATGTTGAGTCAAAAGTTTTGTTCATTGAATGTTTTGGATAGCATGGGGAAGGGTTAGACCCTCTGTCAAGGTATTATTATTATTAGATTATTATTATTTGATCATCATTATTATTATTATTATTATTATCATCATTATTAATAACATTACTATTATTAAATATTGCTGTCTTTTACTGGTATGGCTTCTGAAAAATGTATTCTGATTGGTTGGAATGATTTTCTTTTGTGATTTACATCAGCACTCTAACGTGTACAAATGTGAAGGAGTTCTTACAATGCCTAATTGCCAGGGTTTGTGGATTTGTCTTAATTTTCGTGAAAATGGCTAAGGACTTGGTTAGCATTTAGTTAGAGGCTTTGTGTTAATTTTACAGAGTGTTCTGATAAGGATCCTTATCTAAAATATTCTCTCAATCAAAGCTTTTAAATGTATGATTATAATAGAAATAGAAATTATTTCTCATTATGATGAATCAGGGGAATAAATAGCCATGGTAAGAGGTATGTAATGATATAATACTAAGACTATGACAACAGTATAGAGAGAAGGTTCAGGGGAAGATTCTGAGCAGCTGTTTTTATTACAAATATATAACTATTTTTTTACAGCGCAGCAGCATTGTAAGAATTATCTTACTAATGTGCAGCTGTCAGTATAACATATAAAACTCCTGTCTAATACAAAATACTAGGATCAACATTAATTCTGCTGTTCATTCACCAAAATGAGACTCAAAACTTGATCTGCTGGTGAATATCTACCAATAGCCAAAAAGAGGTTTTATTGTGAGTGTGTGCTTGAGTGTGTGGGTGCTGGCTAAGGCAAGAGGATGGGCAGGAGAGCACACATATGGCAGACTGGATCATTACTGGCCACTTTCCCAGTATGCAGACCTGTAACCATCCTGATAAGCTACTATAACAAATTCATACTACAGTAGAAGAGGTCTGTGCATCACCCAAGACGTTGCAGCATGTCAGGACCCCAATGTACACAGTTACATAGTTGTTAAGTTTTTATAAAAACACAGGTCCATCCAGTTCAACCTATATGTGTGTGTGTCTGTATATGTCGTTAACAACTCCCATATCCCTGTATATCCTGTAAACTGAGAAACTCCTCAAAGTGATTTTGATGTTATCAATGCTCTCAGCTGATGCCACTAACTGTTGAAGGTAATTCCCCATTTTTACTGCTCTGACAGTAAAAAAAACCTTTGCAGTCTTAAGGTGCCCATACACCTTACGACCATCGCAAGACTTTTGTCTTGCGATGGTCGTATGCTTCTTGAAAGCCCGTACGATCTGCCCACCTTGGACGGGCAGATCGTACTTGCGATCATGGAAAGCCCGCCCCGCCCCGTACGATTCTCGGCGGGTTTTCGAACATGTTGGCTCGACAAAAGACGTGCGACTGTACAGTAGAAACGGTCGCACGTCTTAGTTCACACTGCTCGATTCTCGTACGATCACGGGATTTTGCCTCGATTCTCGCACGAGAATTGAGCAGTGTATGGGCACCTTTAGATTAAACTGCTTCTCATCATCCAACTTCATGTTGTGGCCATGTGTCATTTTCAGAGTTCTTAGTTGAAACAGTTTTCTAAATTATGATTATATCCCCTCTTAGGTGTCTTTGTAGTTGATCTTCATAACTCAGGCATTCCATCTCCCTTATTATTCTGAACTCTTTCTAGTGTCTGCTCTGAACTCTTTCTAGTGTCGGCTCTGAACTCTTACTACTTGCAAAAATCCTCCTTTTAATTCAGGGTAGTATTCTGCTAGCTGCAGATTGGCATTGCAATGTTATTGCTAAGTCTGTGGTCTGTAGGGACCCCCAGATCTTTCTCCATCTTTGAATTCCCCAGAAGACTCAATCCTAAAAAGTATTTTGCATGCATGTTCTTAGCTCCCAAGTGCATAACTTTACATTTATCAATATTGAAAAAGAAAAGAACTGACACCTTTCAAGTACAGTTCACACCAAGATAGAACAGCAAGCCGGAATTCTAGTGTTCAAGAAAAAATCTCACACCTTTACAGAGATATTTACAAAGATGGTCACACTAAAAATATTTCACATTAACAATCTAGAACTAGATCCACCTGTTTTTCTAACTGACTATCCAGCCCAGTCCTAAGTCATTATAGTGTAATGTGTTTTAAAGTTTCCACTTTTGCAGCCAAATCAAGATAAAACTTATCTTATATTTGTTATATGTTCCCAATCACATTACATGACTTTATAAAAAATAAAAATTGCAGCTTACCTTTTTTAGATGTTTGTGCTAACTCCAGGACTGTAAATTGTTTAGTTGTCACTGTCTGGGGGGTTGGGGGGAGGTGGATTTGTTTCAATTAGTTAACCCTGTTTGTATTGTGAGGACAGATTTCATTATTACTATAGATGAGCTGGACTGTCTGTCCTAACAAACAAATATTTTTAGATATGCTGTGTGAATAGGAACACATAACAAACATATAGTAGGGGTTTCTCAATTTCAAATGCAAAAGTAGAAATACACTTTGAGCTATAATTAGCGCTCACACGCTCAACGTTACATTTAGGGAGACATAAGTACCATTATTTATTTGTAGAAAACTTTAACACGAACTCCTAACCATGGCTGGAATTTAACTGTCAGCTCACATAGACAACCCTTTGGTTCCTAGGACAGAGAAGCCTGTTATACTGTAAGTGTTGTTGTTGTCTGTATTTCTATCTGACTATTATGACTGTTTTACTATAAGGTTAGGCATATATGGGCCATTAAAAATACTCATGTAAAAGTGTACAGTTATTTATGTGCACTCCTTTAATCAATAGTTAGACGGTGACACCTTTTATTCCCCTATAATTTGGGCATAAGGTTATATTTTAGTAAATCCGTAGTGCAATCAGTCTTTGCATTTGACTTTATTACTTAAGTGTGTATAATGTAATTGAACAATTGCTGTTGGGCAGCTAGTGCCTTTTATAATAAATTTCAGGGTAGCTAGACCAAAACCATCAGCACGTGAATAATGGTATCTTTAAGAAAGCACTTGTTTGCTAGCCATAGCAAATTGTACCATTCATCATGATGGATGGCCTTTGCTTTTCTGGACGAGGCAGAGGTCTAAAATAACATTGTGTATTATAGCTGCTCATAGTGGCCACTGAGTTTGCTGAGCGCACTGAGGGAATTGTGTACAAAGCGTGCCTATTGCTTGCATGGCCCATTTACTCTTTAAAACTGAAATCCCTAGGTGCAATCACTTTGCCCTTATCTAACCTGAGTCAGGGCACAGTAGTGGTTTATTTAGGATCTTAGTCTGTAATCTGGGAGGATCATGTCTGGCAGCCAGTGTAGATGGTGTGCGAGTGTGATATTTATACATGTTTACAACACATTAATCCATTTGTTGGCAATAACGTCACCACTATTTAGCCTTCTTGATGCTTTCAACTTAATTTTTCAATTACAGGCAATATGTATTTATTACATTATACCAAAATATGTTGTATGTATTTATACTACTAAGAATAAAAACTATTCTAAAATGACAGCAAACACATTAAATACATTTTTCAAAGTACATTAAATACTTTAACTTAAGGCTTCATTCACATATGAGCGGTACGCATGGAAACATAAAAAATAATGCACTCCAATGTGCATTGTTCACATTAGGGTGGCATCCATGCGGTACGAAAACACACATCCCGCAAAAAAATCTGAGCGCAATTTTCTGGCCAGATTCCCCGCGTTTATGGATACCACGTGTATGTTAAAATCTGTGCATTTTCGTGCTGTGCGGTTTTCCGCGTGGTGTAAACAAACGCTATATGTGAACGGAGACCTATGATGATTTTCCTCTAACACTTATACATTTCTTTGCAAAAAACATGCACACTTGTTGCATACGCATTATCCTTAACCCAAATACAATGTTCAGCTATCATTGCCTACAGACAGTGTGAAAATTTGTATATAATTAGACAATTGCTTATGTGGGTCTACAGTTAACTAACTAAAAGCATGCAAAAAACATGCACTCAAATATGGGAAAATTTTTCTGAATTTTGGCAGATTGCCTTTTTTTGAATTGCTTAATGGCGGGAATATGACATCATTGTGATGTCAGAGGATGGGGGTGGTGTTCTTTTTTTCATTTATGTATGTCTATATAATGGTTGATGTTCTTCTATACAGTGTCATTATTGTGCCTGATGAAGGGGACCCTGCGCGGCCCTGAAAGCGATTGTCTTTTGACATCTATCAATAAAATGAATTTGCACTGACTTGAATATTTGTATTGGAGTGCTGGTGACATTTGCATTTGTTACTGGATTTTGAGCAGCGCCATCTGCAGTCATTACAAGCACCAGTTATCTTTGGAATATTCAGTAAGGAGTGCTACAAGGTACATGGATTACCTGGCATAATGCAGCCACAGTGTCACCTATAGACAGGACATTGTAGCCAAAATTCTTAATGAAAAGAACCAACTCTCTTTTTAAAACTTTTGTACGCATTGAAGATGGAATTAGTAGCATCTGTTTAGCTGTATGCCTTTATTTTGGTCCTGTTGCTTTAAATTAGGTGGCACATATATAGTATGTGACTTTAAAAATGTAGATGTTTCATTCTGGTCCTGTAGTTTTGCACCATATTGTGCTGTTCTGTGTTTTGTAGACTACGTTTATTCTAGCACATCTGGTCTTGCAGAAAGAGTAGAAAGACTTGAGAACTCTATCCATGTTTATCAAACTAAAGTTGTTCCAGGCAGTTTCTGAAAGCTACAAGTATGTACATAATGGAATATAGGAAAATTCTGCAGTTTTATTTCACCAAACAACTTTTTTCCAGATTAATTTGCAGTGATCGTTGTAATGCACTATATCCAAGTTTGATCTGTTATGTTTAATGACACATGGGCGATCTTGACCCTTCCACTGCTCACAAACTTTTTTTCATCCTTTCAGACTTGCAAATATTTCTCTGAGAGACTTTTCTTTTCTTTGCAGCCTGATTGGTACATAAAGAATGTAGCTAAACAATAGCCCTTTTCTGTACAGTCTTGGGAAGGCCTATGCCATTAATTGGAATATTCTTGCACTGTTTACATTAACTAAATGATTGGCTGCACACCAAAATTCAGCACAGATCCTGTAATATTATTTCATAAACAGACATGCTAGTCCGTGAGAGTTTTATCATACAGATATGTATATCTTTTGGTAATTTTATTACCTCACTACAATGTTGTTCATTCTTAACAAAACTCTAATGTGTTTAATTTTATTTAATGTAATATGGTGGAACTAAGTCATTCTGGCTTTTTTAGCTGAAGTCTAGACTTGCAATGTAAACAAACTCAAACACCTCTCTTTATCCCGTCAGTTATCCAAAAGGAATTTTGTGGTTACCTTTGTAGCTATTTCACTTTTTAGACCCTATTATATCATCATGGGTCATCAACGTTTTTACTAATGTGGCAGCAGGTGGGAGGAGTAGGTAGGGTGCCCTACGTGCCTACCCTCTGACTAATGCTGGCCATACACTGTTTAGATTTTTGAAAGAACTTTTGTACAAAAGAACTTTCTTTCGACTTTCTATTAGTTGATGATATCAAATTGATGATCGATTTCGACTTTAGTGATGAAAAAAACTCAAAGGAACAGGATGGAAAACTTTTCTGAAACAAACAAAATGCTAACAGGGAATGTGGTTACTGTTCAGGAAACTCCATTCATTCCAAAATCAAACATTAGAATCGAACATAATTTCGATTGACATTTGTCAAGTTTCTGATGGCATTATTGGTTGGTTTCAAAAGATCGTTTGTAGAAACATCCTTTCAGAAATCTACTAGTGTATGGCCAGCTTTAAGCTTGCCCTGCCACACCCAAGACCTCTCAGCCAAAAGTGTGTTACTGGGCTGGCTCTTAGGCCTGGTTCACACCTGGGCGTTTTGTAGCGCGTTCGAACGCTCTGCAAAACGCTCAAACACCGAAATTCCATTGTTTCCTATGGGTATGGTTCACACCTGGGCGTATTTCAGCCCGTCTGAACGCGCTACAAAACGGCCTACGCCCAAAGAAGTACAGGAGCTTGTTTGGGCCGTTTTTGTCGCGCGTATCCATTGGGATACAGCCAGGTAGCCCTTGTCGCGCATTTTTTACCGCGAATCGCCGACTGGGACAAGTCTGAACAAACGCGCATATTCGATAGGCCTAGGTGTGAACCCAGCCTTAGGAGTTACCTAAGAAAGTCCTATCAGGCTTATGGTCAGCTGTTTGAATGATGATAGAGGAGCAGAGAACCCCCCCCTAACATCTCTGCAGCTTCGAGCAAAATTGTAGTAGTATCATCTATACCAGTATTGTAGCAGGCAGCAGGCACTACCAGACTTGCGCTGTTACTACTGTTAGGATAGAAAAAGTGTTTGTCCGCCATGTTGCTACAACTGGTACATTTGCTATCACTGTAATTTCAAAATTACAGCACTAGCAAAACAGAAATACTAGCTGTAGCAACAGTGCAGACTGACACCCTCCCTATCCTAGCAGTGGTCACAGAGAGTTTAGCAGCATCTGTGTGCTGATAGTAGAGCTGCAGCTAACAATTATTTTCAAAATCGATTAGTTAGCCGATTATGAAGTTCGATTAATCGGATAAAAAAAAAAAATTAAAAATGGCTCCAGTAAAATTATACAGCAATTAATGCAGAATGGCACCGGCTATAGAGGACCACAAAACCCAGCAATAGTACATTATACAGCGCAATGCAGAATACCGCCAGCTATAGAGGAATACAACAAATCCCAGCAATAGTACATTATAGCTGGTATTCTGCATAGGGCTGTATAATGTACTATTGCTGGGTTTTGTAGTCCTCTATAGCTGGTGGTATTCTGCATTGCATAACGTACTATTGCTGGGTGTTGTAGTCCTCTATACAGCGCAATGCAGAATACCACCAGCTATAGAGGAATAGAACAAATCCCAGCAATACATTATAGAGCAGCATGTGTGGGAAAGTGCAGGCTTACCTGAGCAGTCTTCCAGCAACTTGTTTCTGAGATTGGGCCTGTCTATCGGTGGCTGTCATCCGCCCACACCTGCTCCTCCTTACTTCTTCTCCCCGCGTCCCTGTGCTGATCATGGATTTGGGCTGGCAGTGAGCGTGAGGCAGGGAGGAGGTGCGGCGTGTGGATGCGGGCGGGCGGGTCTGGCAGCGGCGAGCGTGAGGTGGGGAGGAGGAGGTGTGGCGCGCAGCATGTGTGGAGCCGTGAACAGGGCCAACCAATCGGAAGCTGATTAATCGATGATTGAAAGCGTTGACAACTTTTTCAATAATTGATTATAATCGATTATGTCGATTAGTTGTTGCAGCCCTAGCTGCTAGGATACTGGTATCAGTCAGAGGGTATGGGCAAGTGAGATGATTACATTGTGGTCCACAGGACTACAGGTGTGTCCCTCACAGTCAGGTTGCTGAGGAAGTGAATGTAGGATGCTGGACATCAACCAATGTGGAAGTCCGTCAATGGCTATAGGTTGTACAGCAACTTTAGGGAGACACTGTCTGAAACAGAGGCAGAATCTATACCAGTGTTGCAGCATGTTAACTTCCGGGTGAGGCTAGCTTTTAGTATTAAAGTAGATGCACACCATTACTGGCTGACATTTACAGGGTTATTCACAAGAGGGTGAAGAGTTTGGAGAAGGCAGGAGAAGTGAACAATCTAGGACAACATAGCTGAACTGGAAAGTGAGCTGAATTGAAAAAGTTTTCCGAATCATCTCTGTTGTCCTAGATTGATCACTTCTCCTGCCTTCTCCTGCCTTCTCCAAACTCTTTGCCCTTTTGTGAATAACCCTGGTAGTTTCTTCTTTTTTTTTTTTCCTTTGTTACATCTCAGTGCTGCTTATCTATTGTAACCTCTTTGCAGCCACTCCCTGTCTACATACATGCACTCCAGTGATGGCTGCCTGGCTAATCTAAAAGTAATTTTCCTACCAACGACAGTAGACCATGTCTGAGTAATATATGTTGAAGTAGCCACTTATAGTCTTCATCGGAAGTCAGTGTGACAGGGTAACAATGCAGGAGCACAACTGGGACAAGTCTGAACAAGGACCTTCATGGCAGGATCACCAGGTATTATTTTAATGAAAGCTGCTATTTTAAATAAATGGAAAATTACTTTTGACATTACGTAAACATGTTAAAGCTTTTATGAGATTTTAGTGATTTAATTTACATAATATAATTGAATTACAATACATAGCATTGCCATTTTCCTAAAACAAATCTAAACATAAGAAACTGCTTATGTAGTAAGGGGTGTCCTATTTTACTAGGATTTCCCAGTAATTAATTTCTAGCCACTCCTTGTACTAAAATAGAGAAGGGTTTCCTGGATATACCCTAAGATTTCATATATCCCCTACACTGTCACCCAATGGTCACAGTTACAATTGCCACTGTTACACTCTACAAACTATATGTATTATGTAGGAGCAGTGGTGTGGGAGGCAAACTGGGGTGGGGGCCATTCAAATATGGCAGATTAGGGGAATAGCGCAAAGGTGGTTAGCAGTTTGTAGGTCCACAAAAAAGGGAGTCGTCAGTAGGCAGTATGCACAATAAAGTGAAGTAGCTCATTAAAGAAGTTCCTGGTCACACAAGTGACCCCTACATTTGAATCTCGCATAAAAGTACTCATACTCTTTTGTTTTTCACTTTCTGTTTGTAAACCAGTAAATTATATAATCATTTATATGTGCAGTTTATTAAAAATGCATTTCCAGACAAACTAAAAAGTTTGCAGATATCCTTTCCAAGAAGCAGGTCAAATAGTTTGGTTTTCCTTTCCTAATCGATAAAGTATGACAAATGCAGGATATGTAATCCAGTAAAACTTTTATGATTCATTAAGCCAACTACTAACTGACTGCAATACATCTGTCAGTGATAGAGGATCAACATACTGTATTTTATTCGTACTCACAGCCTTTTATTTATTTATTTTTCATTTGCTGTAAATGGATTTTTAAATCGGTATAAAGTAAACCCTATATAAGTTAGCTTTCAATGTTGCACTCAGCGATCCTTATTTTGGTCCAGGCAGATATGTACCCGCTTGCTTTGAACTAGGTAATGCATTCATCAAAATGACAATTTGAAAATGTCAGTGCAATCTCATCTTACCTCAATCCCCCTCTTGAACCATGTAGCGTGTAAGGCCAGAGCAGAAAAAAGTGCAGTGCCTGAGGGGTCTTTAAAATGCATTGCTCATGAAGTATGCTCAGTTATAATATTCACAATTGAGATGTCCTGTAGTGTGAAATGCATTGGCAAGCCATAGCTGCACGCATAAAGCCAGCAGCCATCATTCAGTTACTCATGAGGAAAGCAAATTGATTTATATCTACAATAGCCAACATGGCTTATTTGTCGGGCCCCATTTTTGGAGCAGGAATACAAAAGTCTATTTATTTCCTCACGGTGCTTTTCCTTTATTTGAAGAAAATATGTTTACATTCATGAATCAGTTGCTTAAGGCACTGTGGACAGGGAGATTCTTCAGAATTAATAATGCTTTGTGCACAGGATTTAGGGTTTTTTATGGGTCCTACAAAGTTTAATACCTTAGTAAGTAGTTCACCTTTTTTTTTTTTAGTTACTGCGAGGTTAACTAATCCCAAGAACAACAATTTAATATATTGCAGATACTGAAATGTAGCGGCGGCTGCATTAATTTTCAGTTTTCAGGCTGGGAACGTTTTTAGCAAGTACAGAAAATACTTGTTGATCTTTTCAGAAACTTCAGTGTCCTTGTCACATTCTCAGCTGAACTGAAAGCACAATGTTATCTTTCTCCTGTTACCTACTAATAGCCCCACACCCCAAGTAAAGGAGATGCAGACATGCTTCAAGACCAACCTGGGTAACAAGCATGTGTTCCTCCATAAATACAGTGGAGGAGTGAGTGTTGCCTCTTTAGGACAGGAACCATATAACAAGGTGAAAACATAGGGAAAAAAGTCTGAAAAAAGAAAACTAATAAAACCACCACATCTAAGCACTGGTAAGCTGCAGTATATTATTATTATTATTATTATTATTATTATTATTATTATAGTCTAAACAGACCCCTGATATTTCCCTTTTAAAATAGAAAAATAGATTGGGGACACAGAGTCCTCAATCTCTTTCTGCAGCCCCTTTTAAAAAAGAACAGGAGGCTAAGCGGTGCGAGAGACGCCGGCCGCTCATAGCACTCTCCTCCCGCAGCGCTTGGCCTCCTGTGACTGTGTGAGAAATCACGGATGCATCACTATATCGGCCAAAAGTTGCCCTTTCGGCATTTTGCCAAAATTGACATTTTCGGCCGATATGTTTTGGCAGCCGATATATCAGTACATCCCTAATTATATCCATCCATACTCTATTGCCTACATTGACCAAAGACCAATCCAAAATAAATCATATTTAGTCAATGCCACAGCAGTTTTGAGGGCCTGAAAATAAGGACTGCCCCAAGAAAATAAAAAGAGGAGGTATATATTTACCCATTTGGGTTCAGTCACCTTTATTGTATAGGCATGTTTAGTATAAGGCAGCTGAGCTCTAAATTTTATCACTTTAAGTCTTCACAGTGAAAATGTCATCATGAGCTTAAAAATGTTAGAGTAAATTAGAAATGATTTAACTTCTGTTCCTATATTCAGACTGTTTTTCTAAATCAGGTGATCTTAGTGAATAAATGGCTGACCTGCTTCACTTTCTGTGACCGTAAGCAGAGCAGATAATCCTACTTTTCTAAATTGTAATTAGCTGAAAGCCATTCTGGAAAGCTGGAAGTGACATTATTGCATATGCCAAAAATGATGATTTGACTTGAGTGTGCATTGTTTT
Organism: Nanorana parkeri; assembly: GCF_000935625.1. NCBI lineage: Eukaryota > Metazoa > Chordata > Amphibia > Anura > Dicroglossidae > Nanorana > Nanorana parkeri. The sequence continues at coordinate 2,799,419 of NW_017306304.1, forward strand.
CTTCTAAGCACTTCCCAGACTCCAAGCCCTTCCAGACCCAAATAGGAAGCAAGTTAGGTACAGTCACCATAAACTGCACAGTACAGTCAGTAAATATTCTTTGGGAAATCATAAAGGGGATATTATACTTATTTTAGGGTTATTGCATAATATCTTTCTTGATAATAGTCAATTTATTTAATCTTTTCAAGGCTCTCAGTTTGCTTATTTCATGTACAAATTGACTTAAAATCATCATAGTTTCCATTTAACTGGTCGTAAGAAAACAAAGTAATTCTGTCTATTCCTTATAGGTTATAAGGAAATCTAATGGCGTTTATAGTGAACCCATGCTAAGGCCAATAGAATAAAAAAAAAGGACATTTGAATAAAGTTCTAACAAAGATACGAAAAAAGGTTACAACTAGATGAGCTGTTTCGAGCACATCGGCACCGCAGCCTAGGGTCTGTTCACACCAGCAGCTGCCTTAGAAAACAGCCACTGGTGTGCTCTGTGAGGCCCGGTTCACACCTGGGCGTTTTACAGCGCATTCCTACACTCTCTAAAACGCTCAAACACCAAAATCCCTTTATTTCCTATGGGCATGGTTCACACCTGGGCGTATTACAGGGCGTATGAACGCGCTTTAAAACGCCCTACGCCAGAAAAAGTACAGGAGCTTCTTTGGGGCGTATTGCAGCGGGTACGCGGCCATAGACTTTGACGTGAACGGGCTGAAATGGGTGTTTGCGCGCTTTCGTCATCAAAAGTGCACCTATAACGCGCGTTCCGCACATGGCAACAGACCACTCCCTGGGGGCTGCAGACACAGTTTTCGGCCGACCAAGAAACATGGAGGAATTAGCAGCATGTGGCCTGATCGATACAGAGGTGTTCATACGCCTGGTGCAGGCAAAGCCCTGCATATATGATATGAAGGATTCGGCTTATAAGAACCGGCGAACCAGGCAGCGTGCATGGGAAGAAATTGGCAAAAATACATGGCCTGATTGGGAGAATTTTACCAAGCAAGTTAAAGAAGCTAAAGGTAAGAGACATGTGTGCAGTGTTTTCATGTGACATGCGTGCATGAATCTTGAATCTCTCTCTCCATTGCCACCTCTATACATTGCCCCCCTCTCTATATACATTGCCCCCTCTCTATATACATTGCCCCCCTCTCTATATACATTGCCCCCCTCTCTATACATATTGCCCCCAAAAAATATATATCTATATATGTAATACAACAATTTTAAAGCACCCTATGAAACATACTGAATTTATTGAAACATAGAATACAATTACTCATGGATTATTGATGCAGCAGAAAAACCTTCTGAAAATTAATGTTCTATGCTTTAAGTACAAAACAGTAGAAGTATGGAGGCCATTTTTTTTCTATGCACAGGATTTTGGTGACCAGCGTCCCTACAACTCCACATACACGTAGTAACACTGTAAGTGCCCATTGACACACTAAAAGTTAATGTGTCTGGGCTTTCCAAAGCTCCCAAGTGTTGTTTGAAAGGACTGCCCATATTTTGAAACCGAATCCCTCAGTCCCTCCATCCTCAATTGTCAATCTTTCTGGTATAGACCTCTATATAACATGTACTCTTTAACTTTGAAATTTTACAATATTGCATTGGTTTTTTTTTTAAACCCATTTTTAAAGTGTGGCAGGAGTTTTTGTTCTTATCTCTACTGCATTGTACATTATGCCAAATCTTTGTTCTTTTGTCCTTGCTAATTGATATTTCGGGGAACTACATCAATAGATTTGCATTCCTATAGTTTAAGACAGAAAAAGCCCCAAATAATATTTTTACAAAGAACTGCTTAATTTTAATTAGGTTTGTTAAGGAAATCCTATCAAGCCTAAAAGAAAAGTTTTGCTTTTTGCAGCCTTTTGTTTAAAGAAAAAAATGTAGCGAGTAATTAAGTCTTCAGGTCAGCATAGGACAATTTTTCTTAAACTTTTTATCTGAACTGTAAATAAAATTAAACTACCAACAATAGAGTATTATTTGTTTACATTCTTTCTCTTTATCAGATGGATATAAAATAAGGAAACATTCCAAAATTATTTTGCTTTTTTATTGTATTTTTGCCTACTATGAAAATAAAAAGAACAGGATGAGATACTTTGTTGTAATGTACCCTAATCCAGAATCTTAGGCTTCAGGAGAGTTTTCTTCTGTTCCATTGCCAATGGTGACTGCATTTAGCAGATATTTCCTATCTATTGCCATACTAAGGCCAGTGGCCTCACTAGCAATCCTGTCACAAGGTATTACGGTGTCAATCGCCCACTTGCTGAAACACTGCAGAATCTCCCTCACGAGAGAGAGACAGAGACATCTTGCTGTTCTGGCCAGCAGAGTGACACCATAGAAACAGGTAAGTGGTTTGCAGTGTTTTTGTGCCCTCTCTAGTGATCTGAAAGTGACATGGGCCTAATATCTATCTTTTTTTTTATATTGTCCTGGATGTGGTTTGGTATTTAAACACAGTCACATTTTATTTACAAAGCTAAATTAATATTTACTTTGTCACATAAATAATCTCCACTCCTTTAGTTAACGCAGACCCTCACCCACCCTCTTTACCTACTTTCCATAATAGTATTCCTTCCCTCCTCCTTTCACACAATCACAAATATATATATATATATGTGTGTGTGTGTGTGTGTGTGTATATATGTATGTATACACTATCTGTCAGATAATGCACCACTTCACACAGAAAGTTGTTGCAATTACAAAGTTTAGGCATTCTCATGTTTATTTCTTTTGTTTGTATTGGTATGACGCAAAAAAAGTGGGGAAAAAAAGCCAAATCTGACACATTCCACGCAAAATTCCAAAAATGGACTGGTCGAAATTATTGGCACCCTCAATTAATATTTGGTAGCACAGCTCTTGGAAAAAAATAACTGAAATGAATCGCTTCCTGTAACCATCAATGAGTTTCTTACACCTCTCTACAGGAATTTCGGATCATTCTTATTTTGCCAACTGCTCCAGGTCTCTCAGATTGGGAGGGTTCCTTTTCCCAACTGCTGTTTTGAGATCTCTCCACAGGTGCTCTATAGGATTTAGATCTGGACTCATTGCTGGCCAGTCCAGTACTCTCCAGAGCTTTGTCTGAAACTATTTCTGGGTGCTTTTTTGGAGTTTTCCGTGGAATTTTTTTAGATTTGGCCTTTTTTGTGTCATAGCAATACAAGCAAAAGAAAAAAAAACATGTGAATGCCTAAACATTTGTAATTGCAACAATTTTCTGTGTGGTACATTATCTGACAAATGCAAGGGTGCCAATATTTTTTGCCATGACTGTATATCTCAATCAATAACAACCAGTGATGCTTACAGTGGGCAGGGCCTGATGGGGAATGCGAGGCACTAAGTCCCCATCAGGTCTGCTTTGCAACTCATTGGCAGGGGCCTGTGGGCAGGCTGTCTATTGGCTATAGAATCTGCCTACTGCCAGCTGTCAATCACAAAGGAGGCAGACCTGATGGGGAACTAGTCTCTCAAAGTTCTCCATCAGGCTCTCCTCACCACAACAAAAGTCCTGGGCCACGGTGCATGTCTGTGTAATAGGTGCAATGGCCCAGCAGAGAGCTCAGTAATGTAGAGCCTGTGATCTTATCAGTCTCAGTGCTACTGAGATGCACCAAAGATGGTGTGTCGAAGATGGACACTTAGGCTGCACCAGAAACAGTGCTTACATTAAATTCATATACCTGTTTCCAACAGGTACATGAATATGGGACATGCATCAACATTTGTCATGTGGATGGCTGATGGAAAACACTCTTTACGAATTCCAGGGATTGTCTTTTGCTTTTTTGTGGAAAAATGTAGGATATCTGCTCAAGACATTAAGGAATCAAGCAGGCAGTTATCAACAGGAAAGCATATGTCCTGAAAATTGTACCCTGTGTAAACATGCCATGCCAGACAACCGTTTTCAGTTTGATTAGATACTTGGCAGTGCTGTAGTTAAGGCAGGAGTTGCTCTGCAGTGAAATTACCTGACCCTGTGCTTTAAAGCGAGCTTTGAATAACTAGAGGAAATGTGAGTGCATTGAGCTGTGCAGAACAGTGCTTGCACAAAGTAGCAATCTATTCAACAGTTTCTCCATTTGCACCTGATAACAACAGGGAAGTGGCGATTATCAGCTAATAAAGATGAAATGTTAGTGTCACCAGCAGATAGATGATTTGTTGTAAATGTATGGAAATATGACTGAAGCCAGTCCATTTCTGGGTTTCTAAAAGCCCCATTTTATTATGACCAGGCCATAATTCAAAGAATTGTTTCCATTCTATATGTATTCATATTAACATCTCTTAAAATGGTCTGAAAGTACTTTAAAAATAAAAGCATTTCAATTATTGACGTGGTGCTAGAGGAAACATGTGCTGATTATCTATATTTTCAAAGGAAAAAAGGTACAGGTGAATGGTGGAGCTTTGTGCAGCTTCTTTTGTGTTTTTTGTTTGCTTTTAGCTTTCCTACATAAATAATGTGACTGTTTTGTAGGAGGAAAAGCTTTTTTATTTGATTGAAAAGACCGAGTTTGCATACAACAAAGAAAAAGTGTTTTTTAGGCATATTCTAATAAATATTACATGTGCCATTGTTAGAAAATTGCAGTCCTCTGATATCCCACTCACTGTTGGGGCTCATTTAGACAGGCGAATAGGCTGCTATGTTCAGCAACTCCCTTTGCTATGGCCGCATACAAATTGGATGATTAGCTGTGTCCAGTTTGTGTGTGTCCAGAACTGATTATATGTGACAAGGGCCCCTGGCTGGCTCTAGACATAGCCGTCTGTAAACTATAATCTGAGTGGCTCGTAGTTTACACTGGATGACTTCTCCTGTTCGTGGCAGCAAAATGGAGCAGCAGGAGAGCAAGTAAAGGTAAATATGAAGTGCTGGTAGAAGGGGATTAAAGTGAACTTGTTGCTTAGCTCCAAATGGGCAAAGAACAGATTCACTGTATTGTCAATGACATGCAGAGTTGTTAAACTGCATGAGATTATTCACAAATCAAGTATCATACATATATAGCAATGAACCACGTACTGTTTACAAGTCATCAAAGGAGAATTTTCCTTGGTATGGTAGAGCAATTGCATAGCTGATACTTCAGGTAAACAGAAACACAAACATTTTGAATGCTTCTGTATGAAAACAGCTAGTTCATCCGTCATGTTCACAGTAATAAACTAACAATTTTTAAGGAGGATCGTAACCTGGAACTCAAATTTTAAAATGATGGATTAGCATCTCCTGCCAACAATGAAACAGTAAATGATATTTTACTCCATCCATAAGGAAGAAAGTCTGCCTAGCTGCACTGTATGTTCATTCTGTCTGTTTGCTGAAACTGGATCTGCATTTCGCTAGAGTGACATTCTTATGTGCTGTGCCAAATCTATAGCTCTACAAATATAATGTTATGTTCACAATAACAGACAATGGCCTTATCAAATGGGCTTGTTGCAATGTGCCTGTTTTTTCTGTTGTGCATCATTTGTGTACTCATTTTACGGGAATGTACTAGGCTTGTAGTAAAGATGGACCGACAAGGACACATCAGAAAATTTTACTCTAGTTCAACAGGTGGCTTGTCAGCGTATCTGTAACACCATATGAAAGTATTTCAAAGCCTCGGTGACATAGACATTGGTATGCCAGTTATTCTCATGCCTTTGATACTTGCTACAGTTCTAGAGATGGCATGACTCTTAAAGCCAAATGTGTTTGATATTGTTTGGCATGTCAGAAAAGAAAATACTCAAACATGTGTAGCGCCCCCGTGGAAAGGGTGCTATTAAATCTAGTGTTTATCAGACTGTATGTGGTCTGATACTAATTTGTAGTTTTGGTTCATGTGGTTTTTCCCCCTAAACAATCTCATTGCTTGACATCTGTCTGCTGCCAGAGGTACTGCAGGGTGTGCCCTAGTGATAGCACAGAGCAGCCAATGGGATTTCTAGGAGTAGATATCCCTCCCCACCCAATCACTGTATGTGGCCTGACACTAATTTGTAGTTTTGGTTCATGTTGTTTTTCCCCCTAAACAATCTCATTGCTTGCCATCTGTCTGCTGCTAGAGGTACTGCAGGGTGTGCCCTAGTGATAGCCCAGAGCAGCCAATTGGCTTTCTAGGAGTAGATATCCCTCCCCAGCCAATCACTGTTGAACGATAGGCAGAGGTGCATGCTGGGGGAGGAGATAAATACTTGGGGTGGGCCATGTGAGCTCTCTCTTCCTCCCCCAGGCCCTGCCTGTGGGGAGGCTGCGCTGGACTGCCTAAGCGGACCAGGCTTCAGAGCCTGGGGACTAGCTGTGGAATCACCCAGGAACCTGTGGTTGCTATTGCTAAAGACAAGGATCAGTAACTTCTACCTTAAAGGAGAACTAATGTGTCAGGTGTTTCACCTGCTGTGCATGGAAGCTGTACACACACTCTCTCTGAAAGCCATGGAGTCTACATCTGGCTGAATGATCCTAACCCTCCTCTACCTCTCTTCCTGAAGTTCTTCAAATAAAATTTTCAAGCATCACAACTACAGTCTGGACCTCACTTAATTTGTTCACCAGAAGGTCGGTGAGTGCTGCTGGGTAGAAGGGAGGAAATGTATCCCTAGACAAGAAGAATCGGAGTTGTCGTAACCCATAGTAACCAACCCTGGTAACTCAAGGTGTGCTGTGGATCCATAAGAGGTTTCTTATAGAGGAAAGACAGGGAGACCCGTTAGTTCAGTTTACTGTAGATCACCCCTTCAGAGCCACCGGTTGTGTTATCCTATATTTGGATAACGCTGACCGAAAAGGGGGAGCTCTACACTTACTACACTTGTTTGTATTCTTGGTTGTTGTGTAGTTTTTGTTTTCTGAGTTTTCAAGTTGTCCTGCGTTGCAAAAACTCTTGGATGTATGGGTATCCGAAAGATATTCTTATTTCCTATGTTTGTAAAGTAGAAACATTACAAAGTATATTACCACAATTTATACAAGTCCCTGCCCCCCTAATAAGCCTGCATTCTAATGTCCATACTACACCTATACATAGTCTAGCACCAATTTGGTTAGACGCCACTTTACCTAACTGTATGTTCTGGGTGGTGGTGTGAAAAACCTAGAACATTCAAAGAAAACATTGCAGATAGTGGGCCTGTCAGGGGGGTACAGCTGGGCCGTGAGTGGAACCCCTTGGCAGGGGCGGCAAGCCAAAGTCTGAGGTCGTCGTACACAGGGAAAATCCAAGAAGAATAGTCAGGTCCAATCCGGGTCGAGACAGGCAGCTAGTTTCAGTAACTGAAGGGTAAGCCAAAGAGTCGGTAATCAAGAGTCCAAGCAGAGGTTCAGGAATAAAGACAGGTTCAAGGCACAGGGAGCTGGGAGGTCACACCATAGGGATAGAATAACTCAGCAATGAGCCAGGGTTCTGACTGTGCTTTTATACTCAGTGGAGGATTGAGACCACTCCCCGGCTACCGAGGCAACCAGGTAGCCTCTCCATCAGGAGCCAATGGCGAGAGAGGGGCAGAGGGTGTGTGCTGGGAACCTCCCCCAGCAAGGATCACACCTGACACCAGTAACAGGTGCACTACGTGCATGTCCCCGTGCCTGCGCGCGCAGCCTGTCCACCGCGCACGCGCACTTGTCACGCATGCGTATTCACAATCCTGGTACAAGGGGTCCTGCCAGGAAGGGGAACCCGTGCCTCCCGCCACACATGGCCACCCCGAGGAGAGGTAAGCCCCCTAGTACCCTGACAGGGCCAGATGAACTATTGCTTTCCTGACATTATTGGAGCACTTGACATGCCAAATAAACAACATAGTGTGCCTATGTTGAGGAGGCTTTGCAACATGTGTGCCAGAAAATGGAAGATTGGAAATTGCAATTTGACTCAGGAATGTTGCAGCATCTGTGCAGTATAAACTAACAACTGTGTACAATGTAGCACAGATTGTAGCTGCAGATCTCTGCCTGGTCTGACAAGACTCCCTCTAATAAGTGCCTGTACAGACAGTTAACACAGGGAGACTGAACAGGGAGAAGCTGCCTCCGCTCTCCTTGCCTGCCTCTCTAGACAGAGGGGAGAAAGGAGCCGATAGGTTCCCTGTGAAGATTGTTTGAACGGACACCCAACAGAGGGAAGCAGTCAGATTCTCAGGAGACAAGCTGAACTACCCACCAGAGACACTAAGACTAGGCTAAAACAGACATTGGATGCAGGAGATCATCCAGTGCCAGAGTTGTTGGGGTAGTCAGATTCCCAGGAGGTGGGCTGAACGTCAAAGTCATAGGCAGAGCACTACCAGCCACCTACACGTATTACACATGGTTTTCTTGAAGTCTGTGGGTCAAAACCATGTGATTTTGCCTGAACAGAAGCTCGTATACCTTTTCAAGCTATAGGGGACAAGTGATACAATGTTTAGGTGTGAACAGGCACTAAAGAAAATAATGGGATTCTTCATGATGGACATGGTTGTGCTTCGGGAAATGCATGACAGAGCGCTAAGGTGTGAATGGAGGCTTAAAAGCTGTCTATATTGTCATAAAACTAATTGAGGGGAATTTATCAAACTGGAGCAGACAAAATCTGGAGCAGCTGTGCATGGCAACCAATCAACATCCACCTTTCATTTTCAAACCTTAACTGAACAAACTGAAGAGAGAAGCTGATCGGTTGCCAAAGGCAACTGCTCCAGATTCTTCTGCTCCAGTTTTGATAAATTCCCCCCATTATATTATTCCTTTCTCTCATCCACTCAAACAATGCCTACATGCAGCCAAGACCCTAATATTTTGTGCAACCCATGTCTTTTGTGGTTGATGAGCTTCCTAAGGCGGCTGATATTATCTGAGAAAATATGAAAGTTGATTTCTACGTAAGTAAGCCAATGACGGGAAAAAATAGTATTAGTGAACTCTTGACACTTAAATTTGTTGTCTTTTAGACTATTTAACAGACCACAGCACATGATTATACTACACCTTGGGTGTTTTGGATGTAGAGTTCCATTGTTTTGCAGTGAACATGGCTGGTATAAAGGAGGATGTCATACATAGCTTAGTTTGTAGCTCATGCAGTAAGCTAGAAGCAGAAATAAGATCCTGTTTGTGATTCGAGTTCAGGTTTACATTAGCACTTAGGGATGCACTGATACCGATACTAGTATCGGTATTGGTGCCGATGCCGAGTATTTGGGCGAGTACTCGCACTCACCAAAATGCTTCAATGCCTAGCCCGATACTTCCGGTATCAGGAAGCTGGGCAGCGTGTCGGAAGCAGGCCAATCAGGAAACCAAGCGCTGTGTAATGATGCGGCGCCCGGCTATCTGATTGATCGGGAAGCCGGCTTCATGCTCCCTCGTCACCTCATGACGAGGGAGCATGGAGCTGGCTTCCTGGCAAATTAGGAAGCCGTTTGCAGCGTCATTACACAGCACCCGCCTTCCTGATTGGCCAGAAAGCCGGCTGCTTTCTCGTCACCTAGTGAGAAGCATGGGGACGGCTTCCCTGCTAATCAGGAAGCCAGGTGGCGAGTCATCACACGTTGCCTGGCTTCCTGAATGGGACTACCGGTACTCGGTATTCACTATCAGCAAGTACAGAAATAATAATATCGGTACTCATACTCGATACCGAAATACCGGTATTGGTGCATCCCTATTAGCAATAATACCAGTGAATGCTGTGTTTTGTAGGCACATTACCCACTTTTGCACTTGTAAGGATGTTTATAGCTTCTGCTATTCATATTAACTTTGAATCCATTTAAACTTGTGAAGTGATAAGAACAGTGGTTTGCATGAAAGCAGTCCCAAGCTGTAACAGTAGCTGATTTATATTCCTACTCAGATTTTACAGGGTTACAGGTAGTATTGAAAAACAGGAACTACATAAATCACCTTTTCTTCATTCCCATTTGTAAAGATGTAGCTAGTGCTTCTCATCCATTCAGATGTATCACAAATGCTTATGCATAACTACTCTTTTACTGAATGCCCACGATATAATATAAAACAGCTTTTGTTCAAGCTGGAGAGATTATAGATGTGAACCTGGTACATAGTCCAAGATTTTCAGTGTCTGGAACAAATGCTGCTCTGGCTAGGAGTTTTTAACAGCCATATAATATTTTATCATCGTTATGATTAGCTCTTACGTTTGAGCGACAGGATAATAAAGATAGAAACGTTTTCTACAGTGATGTGATCTAGCCCATTCAGCTTCAAGATAAAGAAAAAAATAATGCTAAAATAAATTGGATCTTTTTGAAAGGTACGTGTAATAGCTGTTTTCCTGTTCCCAGACATCAGTTATATTTTATGGAGGTATTTGTAACTGGCCACACATGCAATAATATCCTCCAATCCAGTCCCAAATCTCTGACAAAACCTGATCTATATCCACATTTTGGGATATACCCAAAATCTAGGAGGGAAGGAAGTGTGTTTGGCCTGTACAGGTGGTCAGCTGCCATTTCCTTACATTTATATGAGTTGGCTGCTAAATCCAAACTTTGAGTTGAAAGATTTGCTCAATTTGACCACCCAGGTGATGAGAATGGAGAGACGTGAATGTGTGTGATTACTGGTAGCTTTCATCAACTATAGTTACCATGGTTTGTCTCTTTGTCCCAAAATACCTACATTACTCTCCAGTTAATCTTTCTTTCTATAATACACTCAGAACATGCACCACTGCTCTTTTATCTGTGCTTTCTCGAACCAAGACATTTGCTTTTTTGTTATACTTTGAATGTTTTTTTTTATACAAAGGCTCTTCTACAATACAATAGTGTGGTGCATGGCATTTTGATAAGAACAGACAGAATGTCAAGGAAGTGGCTGAACGATCAGGGTTAGACAGTTAAAAATATAAAGACAGAGAACAGTAAAAAGAAAGCAACCAAGTCTAAAAATCACCTAACCTATACACATAGAAGGCATCATTCTACCTGTTACGCAAATTCAATATGGCAAGATGCAGTCATTTATAGCAACCATTTAGAAACCAACTTTTTGTATTTTTGAGTTTTGCTCTTTGTTATTTTAAAGTGACACTAAACTCAGAAATTAAATCTTAAAAATGCATTCAAGGACCCTAACTATTCACAAAGATGTATCTTATTTGTGTATCACTCGGCTGTAGATCCCCAAATCATCTCTGAATTGGTGCTGACACTGTCCTTCCTTCTGGAGGGTGGCTACTTTTGTTCCCCATGGCCCCTGTGCATGTTGTAAAGTAGTCACCGCTCCAAGCTTACTCCCATGATGGACTACAATCTCAATATAAATTAGGAAACTAAACATGAGATTGTAGTCCATCACAGGAGTGAGCTTGGAGCAGTCACTACTTTACAATACACATAGGGACCATGGAGAACAAAAGTATCCACCCTCCAGAAGGAAGGACAGTGTCAGCACTTATTCAGAGATGATTTGAGGATCTACAGTGGAGTGATGCACACATAACATACATTTTTGTTAATACTTCAGATACTCAAATGCATTTTTAGGATTTAACTTCTGAGCTTAGTGACACTTTAAGTACACCTTCTATAAAACGTGAGGTCCACTTCTTTTGTAGGCACCATATTAAAAGCTGAGTAAAAAAAACAAAAAACATAAGGCAAAAAGTTAAAATATTCTCTTTATACCCTGAATTTCAATAAGCTCAACTAGGTTAGGGTGATGTCATTGGGCCTTCTCCAAAGTTGAGGAACCCAAATCTCACCAGGGGTTGCTCCCACACAATGTGCTGACCACACACTAAGAATGCCCCTTAGCATTCCTAGGATCATGCAAGGAGGTCATTGACAACTCCCTCACCTACAGGAAGCTGCTAAAAGCAGGGGTGTAAGGCGGGCAACTTTTACTTTTTTCTTCAATTCTTTTTTGTTCCACTTTCACATAGTGTTTCTTAATAAGGGTGTCCTGGGTTGGGGACTGCACAACAAATGGACATTGCATCTCCTTGGAAGGTCAGCTATGAGAAGCTTGTGTATGTATAATGCATAGCAGCATAATAAGGACATTTTAGGAATGCACTACAACTGGACACACTTGAGATAATGTTCACATCCTCAAGAGAGGTACTTTACTGTGTTCATCACAATAGTGGGTCTTGTTGTTACAACTGTCTGAAGAAATGCCTTTGTCAGACAATTCAAAGCAATACATTAGATGAAAGCCATTCACATCTCTGTGTTTGCCTGTGGTGTAATGCACAGAAACAGTTTAAACAGAATCATTGTGTTTGTAGACTATTCTATTCACAAAACTGAACAGCAAAAGGTTTATATCTCATTCTCATTTAATCCATATTGCTGCACAGTTTTAAGTATTTGTGAAGATACTTTCATTAATATAGACTATATTACTGCAAATAAATTATTTTATGCATTTTTAACATCCTTTTTAGTAAAACAGCTATGAGGCCCTGTTCACACCTAGGCATTTTTGAGCAGTAGAAAAAGAGATTCAAAACGCCCAACACAAGAAATCCCATGCTTTTCAATTGCCCCTGTCCACGCCTGAGCAGCAAAACACCAAATGCAGAAAAAGGTTCATGAGCTTATTTTGGCAGTTTGCAGCTCGTTTCTTCCCCATAGACTTCAGTGAAAACGCCAGGAAACTCACGGCAGAAGCATTTTGCACGTTTGTAAGCGCGTTCGTCCATTGAGCGCAATGTCTCTCAAGCTGCCAGTCAAAATGCGCATTTTCAGGTGAGCGTGTTTGCAAAAATGTGCAAGACGCACATAAACGTGCAAAAATGGTAGCAGAAACTATGCCGTCTTGGTGTGAACGGGGCATGAGGGCTGCTCCTGATAGTTTCTAGTGGGGTTAAATGTACCTGTCCCCGGATTTGTTACCCCTATGCACCTGCATTGTAGCCCACTGCCTACTCGGTAATGCACTATAGTGTGTTCTGGTGCACTTTGTTCCTAAAGAAAAGTACATTTTGGTGCATTTAGCAGCCCATTCGACTGAATTAGCTGCCTTAATGCAGTGCACATTTACACGTGTTCATGCACCGCAGAGATGTTAACAGGCCCTAAATGTGTGCTATCACCATATTCAAAATGAAGACACCAGTGGCATCGCTAGCTTCAAATAATGGGGTTGATTTAATAAAGAAAGACAGACTGATCAATTTGCAAAGTGAATGTTAGCTAAGCTTAGTATGGCTAAACTACTGTATGTTCAATCAAACAATCATGTGTTTTCAAATTCCTCTTGCCCCTGATGGGGTATTCGTGTACCAGTTTCCATTTTTTTTGTACTGGCCATTACTTTGTGGAATGCATATATATTTTGCCTCTACTTCTTTAGTGGATCATCTACAATTAGTATTTCACATCCTACATACATATATTGCTAATGTATATTTGTGTGTAATATATACATATTAATCCTGACCAGTATAACATATAGGATCTATTGAATGTAAGTAGGAAATTAAATAAAAATGGTATTCTATAACATTACAAGAATTCTGCATAGCTGATGTAAACATTCCCCGTGCTGGCTGAAACCTCATTTTACACGGAAGGTGAATTTTGTTTGAGGCTGTAAAAGTGAGCGTTTCGGAGGAAGAATGTGGGAGCAGGAGACAAAAACCTAATAGAATATATATGAAGTGGAACAAGTATACATGCTTGTTCTAGAACTCTCTACAGATAGGAAAACATTTTATCATCCAGAATTCTTTGAGTTTGATACAGATGATTAACTGTTATAGTGAAATCCTAGAACAAACATATGACAGCAATTCACTTATTTGCCCTGCGTTTCATTAAGCTGATGTGAAATAATAAGCTGTTTTTCCAGTGAAGCAAACTGATTGCCAGAACAATGTCTGCATACAAGCAGGGACAGATAAAAGCTTTTTTTCCCTGTTATATTTTGTGCGTATGTGGACATAACTTTGAGGTCAGGAATTTTAAAAACAATTCTGTTTATGAATTCTTCAGGCAAAATAAACCGGTTGTTGCATATTAAATACAGAACTTTTGATGAGACATGTTCAGGCCCATTGTTCTGAGACACATTTATCTAAAGGGTACAGCTCATAACATGTATGACATTATATTTATGCACATTCTGTACTGCAAGTCATTTTCCCATATATTTTATAGGAACCCTGTGCTGAGTACAAGGGAATTAAAGCAGAACTCCGGAGAAAACATTCTTAACACTTGTAGCGGGGCTACCCTCGCGCTGCAAGGGTTAAGTGCTCGTTTTTGTCTAGGTTCAAAATTAACTACTTAAAGACTGGGGGGTTAAACCCCCTTCATGGCCAGACCATTTTTCAGTATTCAGCGCTGCAGTACTTTGGCTATGATTTATTCAGTCATGCAACGCTGTACTGAAATGAATTTTATACCATTTTTGGGGGGCACACAGAGCTTTCGTTTGGTGGTATTTAATCACCACTGGGGTTTTTATTTTTTACCATATAACAAAAAAAAGTACAGAAAATTTGGAAACAAAAACTGTTTCCCTATGTTATGAAACATTTATTATCACCCCAATTTTTTGGTAAAATATAAAAGACGGGGTCACATCTGATAAATAGACACCAAACATTTCAAGCCTTAAAATTGCACGCGCAAAATCACAAAAAACTACCATACCACAAATTGGCCATAGGCAACCCTTTAAAAGGTTTTACCGCTCATCAATTTAGTGTTATCAGTGAATAATGAATTATAGCTCACGATCTGACGCTCGCGGTGATATGTAACATGTGTCGTCGTTTTCGCACGCATTGTGTGTATGTGGAGGAATTTTCCATTTAAAAAATAATAATTTATATGCGATTTGATTTTTTTTTTCTTCACTTAACTTTATTGCTATCACATAGGGGGATACAAAGTCCTATGTGATAGCCAGTGTACATGACAGTTCCTCTTTATAGGTGAAATGTTAAATAGCTTGTAATTTTGTCTGGCACAGTCTACAACCTTTTGCTCATAGGATTCACCTGTTTTGTGTAAATGTAAGCGTCAGCGAACCCACCTGTGCCTCACGGGCAGGGCACTCCTTGCCATCTTGTCTTAAATTGTATTGCGATTGTAATGTCTTCCTTATATTGTAAAGTGCTGCGCAAACTGTTGGCGCTATATAAATCCTGCATTATAATAATAATGGCTGCTACTAGTTTCTTATGGGATACTTTGAACAATGTTTTATTGAAAGTTTTTACACTGCAATTTATGTAGATAAATTAAATGTTTAACTTCTGTAAAATTGTGTTTATACTTTTCTGTATTCTTTTTAAGTTGTACTCAACGTGGACTGGATCGCTTTTCTTTATCCTGATTATCTTACATTTATCCTTCATGTAACTAAGTGTGTTATTGTTCTAACCCATCTTTGGTACATAGATTTACAGCCTAGTGCTTAAAATGAACAGGCACATAAATCATTACCCTACTAAGTGACAAATTATTTAGTGCTGGTACTTCAAGTGTACCATTTATTTCTGGATTACTAACAGGTTAACCCTAGTCTTCAGCTCCCATTCAGTCTTATTAATGGGTCTCCATTGTCAGTGTTAATCCAGATAAAATCAGATGTTCTTGAGAACATAGCACTACCCTGTATCTTTCTCATGTATCTTTTTTCCAGTAATGAGTACTAGCAGACACTGTTTATCACTGAGAGGTACTTTAGAAAATGTTTCTGAAGACAGTGCTGTTTGTGTGGCCAGGCCCCATGTGGCATAGGCAAATGTGCTGACTTCTTTAATGCTGTTTTAGATGACTGATATGAGACGACATTGTAAGTAAGGTATAATTTGTATCTCCTAAGTGCATTCCAGTGATTTGGAGCTGTCATCATTTTCTTCCCTATAGTTTTTTTCAGAATTGGTGCATTATCTTTTCTTTTAATGTGTTTTGATGTTTAAGTTATTCTTTAAAGCTGACCTCCCGGCGGATATTGAAAAAATACAGCATAGTTTTAAAAATGTTTAAACAATCGAGGGCTTATGCCCAAAAACCTGTAATGAAAGTACACAGGGTGTACACGTTACACCCTGTTCCTCTCACGCTGCTGCTGTTCCTCCACACCACTATTGCTGGCAAATTCTGACTGTCAATAAGGTAGCTGGGACTTGCTTTGTATTGCAGTAGCTGCTACAGCCATTGTTGTATAACAGAAAGCTTCCAAACAGTGCCTAACATAAAGATACAATATTGTTACATTGTATTCTCTTTGCTTCAAACAGGGGGTGACCTTTGAGCTGCATAGGTTTCAGTCAAAGAAACATACAAGTAATAAACATGTATTTTGTAAAATAACATTTTTAATCATCAAAAAATTTTGTTTCAACTCTATTTTTTTAACCATTAATATTTACATTTTCTTAAGAAGTTTTGTTTGTGGTTTTATTTTTGTTTTGCTTTAAAGGAGAGCTATGGGGTAAGTGTTTCTCCCCATAGTTCTCCTAAGGGTCACGGGAGGACACGAACTAGCGCCCTCCAGTGACCCAAAGCTCAGTATACCGCGAGCTACAGCTTGCGGTATACTGAGACAACCGCAGCCGGGACGGATCCCGACATTACTGTCGATCCACCCAGCTGCGTGATTGACAGCTGGCTCTGCCTATCTAGAGGCAGAGCCAGCTGTACCCGCCCCCTCCCACGTCCATTCTGCCAGTCAGCGATGGAGGTCGGAGCGGGGAGGGGGGAATCCCTGCAAGGAGCCGTGAGTGACAGTCACGGTTCTCTGCAGGGAAATCGAGGAGTGAGCGAGCGAAGGTATGTGTTCGTTCACTTCCTGATCTATTGAGCTGACGTGTGACAGTTTCATTGTCGCACGTCGGCTCGAACTATGAGGATGAGTGATTTTCACTCACCTCATAGTTCTCCTTTAAAAAAGTGCTCAAGGAGAAGGAAACATTGCATTTTTTTCTTTTTCAAGTAACTTTGCAAGGCTTTGTACTAGAATCATAATTGTACTGTCATTATATGTGGGAAAAATTATAGAATACAATGTATACATTTTTATCAACAATAACACTACTTTTAAAAAAAACAAACACTGATATAAAAAAACAGCACATTCATATAGTTTTCTTATGTGTTTTTGTCTATTGCATAAAAGATCAAATCATTTTTAAATTTTTTAAGAAAAATTCCAGGAAATATTTTTATTAACCCTTGCAGTGGGTCTACCCCCACACTGCAAGGGTTAACTGCTCATTTTTGTCTAGGTTAAAAAAGGTTATACTCACCAGATGCTCTGAGCCAGATTCTGGTCCTTCCAGCCTCTCTGCCCCTCCCCTGCATGGTCTAAGGTCCCGTAAATCATCATGTTCTATACATTGAAGGGAATTTATGGAGCAGGTGAAATCTGGAGCAGCTGTGCATGGCACCCAATCAGCCTCTCTCTTTCGTTTTCAAATCTTAAGGTGCCCATACACCTTACAATTATCTGCAGATTTTCTGTGGTCAGATGGAAAAAGTGCAACAGATTGGCCCAGGTGGAGATTACTCCATACACACAGTTAAGTGTAGATGGAGGAATCTGTTGCACCTTTTCCATCTGACCACAGAAAATCTGCAGATAAATTGTAAGGTGTGTGGCCAGCTCAAGCTGAACAAACTGAAGAGAGAAGCTGATTGGTTACCATGCACAGCTGCTCCAGATTTTGTCTGCCCCAGTTTTGATAAATTCCCCCCAATGTGTATAGATGTGAGGACACTGAGAAAGATTCCAATGCTGCAGTGTAGGGGGAGACAAGCTGGAGGGAGTGCTGTCACAGCTGACAGGCTCCGAGCTTCCGGTGAATAAAACTGTGTTATTTTTGAACCTAGACAAAAACGAGTACTTAACCCTTGCAGTGCAGGGGAAGCCCCCATAAAACATGGTCACATCCCCAACCCCCTCCATCCGGCCCTCTTCGCAGGCCCCTATCGTTATTTGCGAATGGCTCCGACTTTCCAGGTCCATATGGCCGGGTTCATTCTATCTGTGTCTGCTTTTGTGCGTTGTAAAAAAATCACGCTTTTTCATTATGCATTGCGGTACAATTTTAATGCATTAATACACATTTTTAGGTGTCAAGTCTTTGTTTTTTTGGGGGGTTTGGCCAATGAGGACTGAGTTCCTGCAGTTACATTATGGTTGTGGACATCTGTGTCTTGCATTGAGAAATCTGATCGCAATAGAGGGAATTCATAAAAACTGGAGCTTAAAGAATCTGGAGCAGCCAATCGGCTTCTCTTTTCAATTTGTTCAGTTAAGCTTTGAAAATGAAACAGAAGTTGATTGGTTGCCATGGGCAACTGCTCCACATTCTGTCTGCTCCTGTTTTTTTATGAATTCCCCCCAATGTCTGCATTATAAAAATACAGGTACACTTTCAACTTTCTTTTGGATTGAGGATGACTATGTCTGCCACGGTATAAATAATTGGTCTGCCAAACTTTCCCAGTCTTTTCCATATCTCCCTCTGTCCTCATCATGACAGTGGCAGGAGTCATACAGGAGGAGAGGGCTGTGAACCTCCCTGATGAGAGCTTCTGTATTATACAGAGAGTCTGCAGAGAGCCATCTTGCTAGGACCAGTGTGAGGGCACATGGCTGGTATCCAGGGTAGGAGCTTGTTTCCAGGGGCTAGCAATACATATACAGGTGAAACTGGAATAATTAGAATATCGTGCAAAAGTAATTGCAGTAAGTGCTGCAAAAGGGGCCCAAGTACTGAGTACATATGCATGCTTGTACTTTTCAGAGGTCTGATATTGTTCTATGTACAATCCTTGTTTAATTGATTGCATGTAATAATCTACTTTTTTGAGATTGTGGATTTGGGGTTCTTGGGGTTTTCATGAGCTGTAAGCCATAATCATCACAATTATGACAAATCATGGCTTGAATTATCTTGCTTTGCATGTAATGAGTCTATCTCATATAATAGTTTCACCTTTTAAGTTGCATTAGTGAAATAAATGAACTTTGCACGATATTCGAATTATTTGAGTTTCACCTGTACATTTTCATTTCTATGGGCCTCACAGCTTATAAAAATGCACCGAAAAATGAACATGACTCATCTTTCAAAATGCAGTGCATGGTCTTTAACGCGCTCATTGGTTAATTGTTGTGTTCTGACACGCTCGCTTAAAAGTGTATGTGTAAATGGGGCCTATGTGTTTGCTAGGTGTTAATTTAATGTCCTTTGAATTTCGTTTATTCCAGCTGACTTAAAAAAAAAAACAAATGAAAAAAACAAAACCAAAAGCTGTCTGTCCATTTCGCTTTTGATTTTTAGATACATATTTAATTTCTTAATTGAACGTAGTATTTCTTGAATCTCCACGTGCTTTGATCGCTATAGCAAAGGCAGCACATTTAGTAGTGTGATTACCCCTGTGGAACATTATGCGTGGGAAGGTCTCTGAATAAACAGCAGGCCTCATAAATTCTTCCCTCTACTTCATTACAGTGATTACTTCTCAATTACAGGTCATTGCCACATAACTACAGAGGGTTGTTTATAAAGGAATTCTTAACACAAACATTATCCCTGATAAATTGGACAGAAATATTATTTTACATTTATAGACTGATACTGTATGCATTTCTTTTTAATAATTAATGGATTGAGAAAGAGTTACATTAGCGGTAGGCAACCTTGGTACTCCAACTGTGGTGTAACTACAAATCCCGTCATTCCTTTGCCTCTAGGAGTCATGCCTGTGGCCCTCAGAGTCATGCAATGCCCCGTGGGATTTGTAATTCCACAAAAGCTGGGGAGTGTCAAGGTTGCCTACCCCTGAGTTAAAACCATTGTCACTTGTAACTGTTGTCATTGTCATGCTGAGGGGATTCACCTTCGTTATTTAGCATGGTGACCATTGTCAGTACAACAAGAAGCAATAAAAAAATAATTTTACATTTGTCACTGAAACAGGAAATGAGGGGAAATCTTTCAATGGGGTGACCTGTTTTAGTCACCGCTCACTTCTGGTTGTGTCTCTTGGATAAAAAGTAAAGAAAAATCTTCCCAATGGGAGATAGACAGCAAAAAGAAAAACCCTAATGTGGTTTTAACCATTCGTTACTCTATTCTAAATCATAACAAAACTTCTGGCCGGTGATGCACTTTTAGATGCTACAAAGTGATGACCTTCAGTGTTCCATTGCAGCCAATTATAGATTCAAGCGTTCACATTTTGTAGACATACAGGTCTTCGGAAAAATGTCAGCTCTTTATCTCCCAGCCTAGACATCTTAATTTCAGAAACAAAGTCAATATCATAGTGAATTTATGAGGAAGAACTATCCCTGATACCATTTTGGACCTGTTTCTTGGGACTTGCTTTTTGCTGTAAATGGGGTAAGCCCACTATATAGCAGTTGGATTTTGGCTGACCTTTGTTTTTTTTTCTATAGATTAGGGCTGTTTTTAAGAACATTTCAAAAAAGAAAACTGGAGCAGAGGCCGTAGTATCCAGCAAGACAATAAAACAAATGAACTGATTAGTTGCTGTTATTGGTAAAAAGCTCTTGATTTTGATCATATTTTTATTAAAGTAGTACTGAGGCAAAACTTTTTTTTAGTTTTGGATAGAGTAAGAGAAGGTTATAACCCTTCAGCTTTTTTTGCCCTCTGTGTCCGATTAGGTAGATTTCCTTTCAATTCCTGTCTGATAGCCGCAATAGGAAGTAAGATCCCTGTTGGTCAGCAGGGTCACCAGAATTGCTGTCCCCAAGATTTCCCATCTTTTAATGTCTTGATGACAACCCCAAAATTGGGATTTCCTTTCACATTCGGTCTTTGCGATAAGTAGAGAGGGTGAATCTCCCTAACAGGGACACAGAAAGCAATAAAAACCGACAGGTGTTCTACTCCCTCTCCACTCTATCCAAAACTAGAAGTTTGGCTTCAGTTGTACTTTAAGACCATCTGACTATCCATGAATGTACAAAGGTCAGAGCACAGCATGATAATTGGAAGAATAGTCATTCAGGCCAATTGAAAATTATTGTTCATTCATCGTTCAGAATAAAGACAGTGTGATGGTTAATGACAGCGATCACTTATTCACTGAAATACTAATGAATATGGGAATTGAGGGGAACGATCCAAAGAGATCATAAAGCGGAACTACACCCATCCTATCCTTTACAGCCAAGGAAGGCGCCATGTTAGCCTCTATTTGGATTGCATTTGCCATGCTGTTGCACATGTGATCGCCAACCATTTCATAGCTTGAAAGTTTGGTTGAGAGCTGAATTAAGCACACTGACTGACAGTTGCCATGCCTTGAAGGTGAGACACTAAATTGGTAGGTAAAGTTCCTATTTAATATTTTGTTTTTTGTTTGTAGCAATAAAAATAACAGACAGCTAAATAGTCATTTCCCACCTGTGCTGGTATCTTTAAGCTAAATTCCATGGCAAACAGCTAAATACACAGATTCAATTTTTGTAAGGGACCTGTTTTACCTGCCAAATATTTGTATTTCAGTCCATTCAGTTCTGAGATTAGCACAGCTCTGCTGCACAGCCTTGCCCTGTCGGAAGTAGCTTCTACAGTTAAATAACAATTATAGATCTTGTCCCTCCCCGACCTGTGACTGGAAAATGAAAAAAGAAGCAGCAAACTGATGAGCTCATCTCTCTGTAACTCTGCTGTTTCCTCCTATCAGTATGGCTTCTTGCACTGCAGCACAGTCCTGCTTGTCTCTGCATCTTTTCGAGCTCTACTGCACAGGTTTTTTTAAGAGGTACTTGCAATGCTGTAATAATATAGGGCTGTATTCAGCTTTAAAAGAGAACTAAAGCCAAAAAACTATTTTGGGTCAAAGAAGTACATTTACTAATGTATTCATGTGACCCAAAGTCAGCATGTAGCGAGCTACTGCCTGCTATTTGCTGACAGCGCAAAGCTGCACTGCAGCCAGGAAAGATCCTGACAATACTATCGGGATTCACCCCACTGCCTGATTGACAGCTGGCTCTGCCTCTCTAGAGCCAGAGGCTGTGCCCGCCCCCACCCCTGGCTGTCTCTCCAATGAGCACCGGAGGAACACAGAGGGGAGGAGGAATCCTGGCGGGGAGCAGTGGCTGACAGTCACCGCTCCTGCAGGGAGAAGCTGTGAGCTGAGCAACCAGTGGCTTATGATCAGTCAATTCTCGATCTATAGAACCAGGGCGGGATGACTGCAGTACATTTTACTCTCCCAATACTTCTCCTTTAAATCAACCCATTCCTGTGTCCATATATATGTGCTTATGTGTGTGTGGGCTCATACAGATTATGTTTTCTTTTTCTTTCTGGGAATGGTATTTTGTAGATAGTTGTAACACAATAAGCAAAGAAGATTATGATATTACAATTGCAAATAGAGATAAATAATCCTTCTTCTTCTACTCTTAATCCCAGTTATCAAAATATTATCTTTGTGTTAATTACTTATCTAAAGGAATGTTGTACCTCAGTTGCCCTTTCCAAAGTTGTCAGTAAATTCCTTTGTCTGTACCTCCCTCCTGTCCTATGCTGGCCACTTTATTAATGAGAAATGTATTCATCTGCCGGCCATCTGGATAATTATTAACTCGCCTTTACTGCAAACCGCATTCACCACAGCTGGTGCTGTACAAAAGAAGAGATTTCAGAATGGCCTAGAGAGAGAAAACCAGGGCATATTCCTACAACTCTTGAAGTAAATCTGTACCCAGGGAAATATGTTGGCTTCTGAAAATGACAGTGACCTGGTGGATATGCAGATCCAATGATGTGAAAACGTTCACTCATTCAGAACAATGACTGGGAATACATGGGACAAATACAGGCAGGCCAGCAAATACAGCCAGGCAAGTAGCATTTTCAGAAGCAGATTAGACGGCAGTTATCCTCACATAACTGTCCTCACATCTAATGCATGCCAATAGACCTGCAAAAGATGTGATGACGTCAGCGGTCCTTAGACCACCAGTGTCCAGGGGAGAAAAGGCTGCAGGGACCAGTCTAGCAGCCCATAGGAAGTTGGCATCAGGGAAGTACATCTGCTTTAATCCAGGCTCTAGACCAAAACAAGCAGTTAACCCTTGCAGTGGTGCAACAAGTTTTTTTTTGTTTGCCAGGAGTTCTTTTATAATGCACACTTTAACTGGCTTGAGAGCATACTGAAATAAATTCATAAAATCAATTTCCATGGGCAGAAGTTCCCATTTGTCCATGCACATCCCCCACTGTTCAGGAGCAGCCAGTCAGAAATTCAAATATTAAATGCAATTATTCACAATGTTTAATGGTATTTTTAATCTGGCTAATTTTATAAATTAATGCAATTTTCTAGAATAATAGATATGTATTAATAATCAAAAGTCCCAGAAATAAATATTAGAACCCTGTGTTAATCCATAACATAACTTCCTTATAAAAATATAGTTTTGTTTTTTATTCTTCTAATTTTTCAATATCTTATGCTGGTGTAAATATGACATATTTGTGATTGTACATCTGAAAACCGGCAACGCTATTATGGTAGGTAAAATTATCCATTAGTGCTCCAGGAGGGATTAATTTGTCATAAATTGCATATTTTCTCTTCATTTTAATTGTACCTGAAAACATTAAATTCAAATAAACAAAGCCATCAGAAATATTTATCATACCCATAAACATACATGTCATGCAAACAAGGCACTTAAAGCGGACCTTTATACTGCAGTATGGAATATCTAAAAAATACATTCCCATAAGCACTAATAAACAATTAACAAATTAAACACATTTAAAACGCTTTATCCTCTTTTATACATACTTTTTTTAATGTTTAAATTTTGGCACCACAATGCAGCGAGTGGCCATGTTTGAAGAGGGAAAAGCCCATCCTTCCATGCCGCCTTCTTGCTCCAGCAAGATAAATCATTCATTATTTACCACGGCCACACTCCCTTTTCACGATGCACCGCTATTCTTGCGTATGCGCATAGGATAAAATGAAACCTCCGATCCACAGTGCATTCTGTAAAGAGTAATCTCGCAAGATTTGGCAGCCATCTAATTTCAATGACAAAGCAATCCCAGTGTGCATTTTGTTGGCAAACTGAAGTAATTTGTCCTTTCAAAGCAGGAAGTGAATGCTCTGCAAGTGTAAGTATTGCATAATCACAGCATTTTACACCTGTTATGTTATTATTAATCAGCATACATAGAGGGATTGCATTAATGGGATTTGAGTTTTGAGTGTGAAGAGCATTAAGAGCTCACCAGACTTGCTTGTTCGCTATCGATAGAAAGTATGTGATTGGGTACTCTGTGCAAAGTAAATGATCATCATCTGAACTAAGTGAAAATCCCTAGCAAAGTGAATAGCCTATTTACCTTTAGTAATTCAACCCCGAATTGTGAGCTATTGGTGTATATCAGCTGCAAATATGCTTAAGCAAACAAGGTACTCCATGCATAGCTTCATGGGTAGCCTGATCTAAGCTTTAGTAAACCACACCCTATATTTTGATGTGGTCCTTTCTGGGTGCTGTCTTTTAATAAACATTTCTGTACTGTTGAATCATTGGAAGGAGCATTTGTTCATAAATCATAGATATGGTCTTGTGTATTTTTCTCTCTCTTCTTGTTAATGTCCTTTATGGCGCCTTTTAGGGCAGCACGGTGGCTTACCTGGTCAATGCTATCACTGGTATCCCATGTCTAATTTCCACTGTCTAAGACTTAAGACTATCTGAAATGTTTTGGTTGTTCCTATGTTTGTGCTGTTGTTTTCTGGAAGCTCTGTTTTACTCAAGAGCAGTCCAAAAATATTGATTAACCGTCTTTCACTAAAATCAGTGTGTTTTGGGGATATTGGAATGAGGCAGGAACTGATGTAGATGGTTCTGCATATCATATTGAGTTCTCTGCAGCATGTTATCATTATCATAAAGAGTGAAATAATAATGTTATGTTAAATCATCGTTCTTCAAAGAGTCAACCAACTCAAAACTGATACTTTATGTGGAAACCAGTAGGTTGAATCTGTCTTCATCCCATTATAACAGGGACAGGGCTTGCAGTAACACAATCTTTGTACTGGACATCTCATGTTAAACCCACCTGCTGTCAGCAGTTGGAGGGGGTCTTACTATATTTGATAACTGGAACAGAATCCTCTTCAGCAGCCAGAGGAGCAATCAGATACCCCAGTCTCTATGATTAAGCCTTTTTGGCGAAACATGTCAGAGCCTGTGGATCTTGTCATGCTTGTAACATTGTATATTCCTAGGAATAAACTTTTATACGTTGAGGTCCTGGCTGTTAAGTGTGGCTTTACATACATTGGTTTACCAGATACTCCAATTGCTGCTCTAAAAGACATCTGATTCACCTTGAACTAAATGCATTATTTTGGGCAAACTGACCTTTTAATATTATAAGATGCTTCCTAGTGCTGTAGCATACATAAATAAACTAGGTTTGTGTAAATAGCAAGTTAGTTGATGTGACACAGGAGACAATGAAAGGAGATGGTGCCACCCTTGAAATTAGGTGTTTTTCGATGTCTGAAGTGTGCCTCCATATAGCCTCTTCCCACTCTGAACATGTCGGGGCACCCATAGCTCTCTTCTTCCTGCTCTTTTGAAACTAAATGTATTTGACTGGCAAAGCCTCTGAATGGCATTTAAGGAATAAAGGGAAAAGAAAAGGAAGTCCTAATTGGCAAATTACTCCCGGTTATTTAGTTTGGCTTCCAAGTTGAAAATGACGATAATGAGGATCTTTGTGGGACATGCCCTTGAGGGGAGCTGGGAGTTTTTTTTTGTTAAATTGCTCTTTAATGTGACCATATTCAAGGAACACATTGTAGCATTTAAGCTATCACATTTTATTGCACAAATATTTTAATTTAATGGTGTTTAAATCTTACCCTTCAGATGCTTATATATTTAGAAATGTCTTAGTGAACCGTGTGCTGCCAGACAGAGCTGAAAGGATCCTCTTGTTCCCTGACTTTCCTACTGTTTGACTGAAGCAGCAAGAGACATTTCTTCCACTGAACTGTGCATTGAGCAGACATGCTGAGATTATTATATTTATGAGGCTGGTAATGTGCATTTTGGAAAAGATTTACTGCTTTGTGTTCATGTGGACAAGTTGGTCCAGTTGCCGGAATGCAGTTCTACTTGTCATTCTGTTACACTCATTAATAATTGTGCAGGACTGTTAGGACACTCATGGTTGATGATAAAGATAGTGCTACATTTCTGCAAGGACCCTGCCTAAAGAGACAAAGTTTACAGGGGAGCAGCAGGCTGCTTTATGTTTTATGATTTATTGCACTTTTTATTACTTATATGCAGAATCATAGAGTGCCAACATATTCTGGAATAAGTAGCAGTAAACACTGAACCAGAAGATGTTTTCAGTCTACTGTCCCTCCTAGCCAGGTGCATAATGTTTTTGAATTTAGGAGGACATCCAAGATTAACTGGTGAACATAAAATTGTTCCAACACCTACAATGTGTAAAAATGATAAGGACACAAGAACACACCTAGTAAAATCAGTTTATATACCCTGAAAATCAAATTCTGCTGACATTTTTAGTGTGAACTTAGCACACAAAAGTACAACTAGGTTACTAAAATATAAACATCTGGTACATCAAAAATTTTCATACAGAATAATAACTATGTTGAGAAACTGAAATGTTTTAACAAGCAGCAATTGCAACTTATGGTACAGATAGTCTGGCTGAAAATGTCAAGGTGCTGAGATCCTAATGATGTGCTACTGTCTGGCAGCTATCATTAGTCTCCTAAATAAAAGGGACTGATATAGGGAAAGGTATGTTAAATGCCATAGCACTGCAGCTAATATAGCATGGTGTTTTTTTATTTTGAGAATGAGCAGCACACAGCATAAATAATCAGACCTGCTTACAGATTATTCATGTAGGATTAACTAGTCTCATATGCTTCCGCAACATATACATTTCATCACCTTAAATAAGAAGAAGGTACACTATACTATTTGCGGATTTTGGTATTTTTAGAAAAAAAGTAGCAAACAAATAATTATGCATAAGTGAAATATCTATACCAACAATGTACGTGTGACCACTGAACAGTAGTTATAAGAAAAATACATTATCTAAGACATAATTTAAACATTGACAGGTTTTAACCTCCATAAGAAACATTATAGAGGTCCATTATGAAGTTTCTTGACGAGGCCATTATCCATTCTTATGTCAACAGCACCTCTCTGAAGTGTAATCTAATGTATGATCTCTTCTTGCTACTAGGTCAAGAATGATTTAAATTTATCTCCATTTGTATAATGAGATGACTATACTTTTTAACAATCACACCTAATTACAGTAGTTATGTATCATCAATCAGATCGAGAATGTTGTGCATGGACATCTTACATTTGGCTTTATCCTCATTACCAGTGAAACATGACATATGTAAGTAAGCTTTAAGATAAGTCATCTGTGAAGATAATGGTCCAACCATATGTTTATCTATCTATATATCTATATATATAGATAGATATATCTATATATATAGATATATAGATATATAGATCTATACACACACACGCACACACACACACACTATATTGCCAAAAGTATAGGGACACCCCTCCAAATCATTGGATTCAGGTGTTCCAATCACCTCCATGGTCACAGGTGTATGAAATCAAGCACCTAGGCATGCAGACGCTTCTACAAATAATTGAGAAAGAATGGGACGCTCTCAGGATCTCAGTGAACTCAAGCGTGGTACCGTGATAGGTTGCCACCTGTGCAATAAGTCCATCCGTGAAATTTCCTTGCTACTAAATATTCCACACTCAGCTGTTAGTCGTATTATAACAAAGTGGGAACAACAGCAACTCAGCCACGAAGTGGTAGGCCACGTAAAATGACAGAGCGGGGTCAGCGCACAGTGCACAGAAGTCGCCAACTGTCTGCAGAGTCAGTAGCTACAGACCTCCAAACTTCCTGTGGCCTTCAGATTGGCACAACAACAATAGATATATAGATATATAGATCTATACACACACACGCACACACACACACACTATATTGCCAAAAGTATAGGGACACCCCTCCAAATCATTGGATTCAGGTGTTCCAATCACCTCCATGGTCACAGGTGTATGAAATCAAGCACCTAGGCATGCAGACGCTTCTACAAATAATTGAGAAAGAATGGGACGCTCTCAGGATCTCAGTGAACTCAAGCGTGGTACCGTGATAGGTTGCCACCTGTGCAATAAGTCCATCCGTGAAATTTCCTTGCTACTAAATATTCCACACTCAGCTGTTAGTCGTATTATAACAAAGTGGGAACAACAGCAACTCAGCCACGAAGTGGTAGGCCACGTAAAATGACAGAGCGGGGTCAGCGCACAGTGCACAGAAGTCGCCAACTGTCTGCAGAGTCAGTAGCTACAGACCTCCAAACTTCCTGTGGCCTTCAGATTGGCACAACAACAGTGTGAAGAGAGCTTCATGGAATGGATTTCCATGGCCAAGCGGCTGCATCCAAGCCTTACATCACCAAGCGCAATGCAAAGCGTCGGATGCAGTGGTGTAAAGCACGCCACCACTGGACTCTAGAGAAGTGGAGACGTGTTCTCTGGTGTGACTAATCACGCTTCTCTGTCTGCCAATCCGATGGACGTGTCCTGGTTTGGCAGTTGAAAGGAGAACGGTACTTGTCTGACTGAATTGTGCCAAGCGTAAAGTTTGGTGGAGGGGGGATTATGGTGTGGGGTTGTTTTTCAGGGGTTGGGCTTGGCCCCTTAGTTCCAGTGAAGGGAACTCTTAAGGCATCAGCATACCAAGACATTTTGGACAATTTCATGCTCCCAACTTTGTGGGAACAGTTTGGGGATGGCCCCTTCCATGTTCAAGTTCATGTGCGTGTAAAGGCAGGTGTCCCAATACTTTTGGCAATATAGTGAATATACAGTATATAGTGTGTGGGTATATGTGACTTTATTCATATAATAGCAATATGTGTAACTACAAGGGGCCTGTTAACCCTGGACAATAATGTCTGTGTTTCTACAGACCATGACTTCAAAGTTACCTTGTGAAAATCCTCTTTAGCATTTAGTGAAGTTATTAATAACTATTTGCATATTGTAGCAATGACATTGAAAAAGCTTGAAACTGTCCCTACTTCCTAGTGTGTCCATTACAAATAAAATAGGGATCCCTTTACATGTTGCCAGTAGCTGAGTCCATCCCAATCTTCTGGCATTGTGTAGAATTACATTGTGCGGTGCCTTCTATGTACTGCAAGTGCAGTGAATGCTTTGAAGTGAAGTTTTTGTAGGTTATGCAAAGCTTCCCCAACTGCAGCCAGGAGCGCAGGTGACATCAAAGCTGAGAAGGGGGACCAATTGCACCAGGTTGGAACAAAGAGGTTATAAATAGCACAGAGTTTAAAAACAACAGCGCTGTTTACATTGCCAAAGGAAATTAGACAAGAAAGGGAACATCAACTTTTGCAATGTAAGTACATTTACATGAAATGCATATAATCTTGAAATGCATTGAGTGGTGACGGGTCACTTTAAAAATGGTTGGTTATTGGTTATATGTGATTTATTTGATATTTAGCACTTTATTATTCATGTATTATGATTATTGATTAGCGCAGTGCATCTGTTTGATCCACTTTAAAATTGGCCTTGCAACGGCACAGGTAGCTAAACAGCCAGAATGCAGGAAAGCTAAGAGCATGTCCTTCTTAATTCCAATACTATGTTGGGTTTTTTAATTTTATTGCGTTAGTTGAAAGCTCATTGAAAGAGAACCAGTCAGAAATGCACATATGTAAAGATCTGAACCTTCACTCCTAATTTGTTTTAAAAAAGCAGCATTTCCATTTCCGTTTGTGCGCCTATTAACTTGCCAGTGTAAGGATGCCACAGAGGCTCATGTCTCCTGGCAGAGCAAAGTCCTGCTGATCATTGACAAACTATCTGGACTTCTGGAGGACTATAAAATTGTCAGTTTACAAAGTCATTCAGTTTGTTTTCATGTAATCCTGACAGCACCTTTGTAATATTTCAGTTTTGAACTTTTGCCTTTTATCAATACTGAACTCAGACAGTGGTTAGGATGGCCCTACAGCCAGCTCTAAAAGAGATCAGTAAATAACTGAAAACCAATTAATTCCTGAGAGGTAACACTGTACTATTACAACAATTTAAGAGATGAGTGTATTTCAGAAGCCTGTTGCTGACTTTTAATAAAAACAATATCTAGTGTGTGTCATCCATCAGGGTATATTCTTTCTAAGTCTTGCTGTGGATGGCACTTAAAAAAAAACAGTCCACTCTAAACAGAGCATACAAGGAAAAAAGTGCACTGCCCAGTGTTTTCTTGGCACGGCATGCATGTCTACAATAAAATAAATGTCAATAACAACCCGTTAAGTGGAAACAGGTTTTAAATGTGCATTAACTATGTCATAGACTGTTCAGAATGGCCGTGTGTATGGATGGTTTGCTTTACTCATGAAATACTTTTTGTCTAGTAATGCATGCTGAACTTGTGGCTGGAGGCAACTATTGAAATATACAAAAATGGGGACTTGAGACTAAAATTTTGGAAAGATCTGTGGGGTGAAATATGATGCTGAGGATAACTACAAAGCCACATTTTAACTGTGTGAATGGGGCATGTAATATGAAATGTTTCACAGACGTTTGCTATGACTGGAGCTGGCACATTAAACATTTCGCATTGATGCAGAACGTTCTTGAAACATTTCCAGATGATTGTTGCCGTTTAAAACATCTTGAGTTCAGATAAAACACATGTCTTTGAGGAAACAAGTTCTTTGTAAACAGATTAGATGTCAACACATAAATTGATTCAAGTTTTGAAGCAGACGTAATTTCAGTGTAGATTGATAAATGTAATTGTACTGCAATTGCTGTTTAGTTATGCTGGCAGAGATTTGCTGGATGAACACCTTAGCTACTGCAAGGTTGGAAGGCTTGAGGAATCAATGGCAATCTTCAAGGCCAAACTACAGTCTCATCTGTTGTATTTTGTGTGCATTTATAGTTTCCTATAACTATATCTTATAGATTTTAAGAGTAAAAAAGGATAGAGTATTTAGGTGAGAATGTGACCAAGTCACTTTGTGTTGAAACCACGACAGAGCATCATTTAACTACTTGAAAATGTGTACCTATGCGTGCTAGCTCCATGGTTATTGAGTTGTAGTTCATTGGTATTGACAACTTCAGCACTTTGTTCTTGTGCATGGTACTCCCCTGATCCTGTTCAATGAGGATGTCAGGGAAAGTCTGACAAAGCAAAGAAGATTCTGCTCACTGGAAGAACCCAAAAGACCTGACTTGATCAAATGTGAAGAGAAAGTAATTGATATAAACTGAGATGAAGTGAGCCTGTGCTGACTTTAACTACTTGAATCCGGTGTGCCATTTTAAAACAGTCCTGGGGTAAAAAATTTTAGAAACTGAGACATTTTAAAACATTACCTGGTCTCAGTGGCTATGACTTGGGTGTTAATGCATATGTCAAGCCATAAACGTTTTCTAGTTTTGGATAGTGGAGAAGAATTAAAACTTCTGCCAGGTTTTACTGTTATCCTTGGCTCTGTTACAAAGATTTATTACATGGTGCTTCCGTACTTCACTGTTTGCAGTGCATTCTGCACTGTCTAATAAGAAAGGCCAGCAGTAGCTGTGCACATGTTGATTGCTCTGCCCCTATGTGAAGAGGAGAACGGAGGGATGTCATTCCTCTGAGTCACTCAGTTATGTGTGTGTGTTTCTGGAGAGGGAGGGATGTCTCTCCTCCGAGTCACTCTAGTCTGTGTGTGTGTGCACACCAGATTAAGGCTCCATTCACACCTGAACGTCTGTCTGTGCGTCTGACTGTACGGAAACGCGCGGAACAGCGCTACAAAGGGAATTCAATACACTTCAATATGCATCATTCAGACCATTGCGGAAGCCAAGCGGTATGAAACCGCGCGGCCCACCGAAATAGTCCAAGCGCGATAATCCGGCGGATTCCACAAGTTCACAGCTATTTAATAGCCGTAAAACGAGCGGCATCCGTGCGGATTTTAAAATATTAGCGTTTTCGTCCTGTATGGAAAACCATTTACCATATATGGTAAATGATGTCACTGGAGATCCCTGCTGATCGGATCCGATCAGCAGGGATCTCCAGTGACATCATTTACCATATATGGACTTTCCGATTTGTAGTAAATGCTGAAGAGAGAGAGAGAGCTCCTTCCCCTCTGTCATCAGCGATCCCCGATCTGTCAGCAGAGAGAGAGAGAGAGAGGGGGGAAGGAGCTGGCACACGGGGACGTGTGACCTGAAACTGACCTGAAACAAGTATAGGAGTTCCATCATAACGGGCTGCACGCTTGTTCCAGATTGTCATCAGCGATCCACGATCTACGATCTGTCAGCAGGGAGAGAAAGAGAGAGTGGGGAAGGAGCTGGCACACAGGGACGTGCAGGTAAGGAGAGAGCTGCTGCGCATGTCCATATATTCGTGGACGCGCAGCAGCTCTCAAGAATCACTGTCAATCATCAGTGGGGAGGATCCCGTCACATACGTCGGGATGTCTTCTCATTGCGGCGCTTAGCCCCGCCCACCACCTTAAATAAGGTTTTACAGCCTTCCTGTGCATTTTGGCTAATTACAGTAAATTACATTATTTACTTATTTAGCCTAAGGAATGCATTCATAAAAAAAAGATAGAACCCCATAGTTCTCCTTTAATTTAGCTCTATGATTTAATCATATACCTGCAGATACCACACTGCCCATTCAATGTCATAGATAAATCTTGGAAACAATTTATTTTTAACATAACGGGGGGAGGGGGATAGCTAAGCACTGCATATTTACATTATGACAAATGTCCAAAAGAACCCTGCCACGATGTAACAGAAGATCAGAATCTTAAGCAGAGTTAGCCACAGGTAGGTTTTTAAGTCTGGATGGACCATTTTAATTAATCCTGAATAATATAGTTTTACCCAGATCCTAAATATGGATATTATAACGATATTTGTATCAGTGCTAGAGATTAGAGATTTTCATAAAGCTGGAAGCCTGAACTAATGCAGAATTCAGGGAAGTAACTAAAGTGAAGGGAGAACAACCCAGAACACATGCTAAATTATTGGTTTTGTGGGCACTTTTTACAATACCACTTTTTTGAAGTTTATTAGGGACAACTATTAGCTAACTACTCATTGTTGCCTGTATTGAGTGAACTATGTAGGCTGCAATTGCTTACTTCTCTTTCTAATAATGCCAGCTATCTGGCTGCCATGCTAATCCAATATCTTACAGTAGAAGTCAACTATTCTTTTTTTTTAGGGAAGGGTTAGAACTCCTGTCAGATTTGTATAGCTGCCAGTTGCCCTGCTGGCCAGATTTCCACACAAGAGCCAACCTGGCAGCTAGCATTTTAAGAAGGAATTGGGCAATGGCATATGCCAGGAATCAGCCAAGAAATAGTAGAATATACATACAGAACCATTTTTATTATAAATAAGCAATATTAAAGCCATATGAGAAAGCATCATGAATACAATGGTTGTTCTAGATAATTTGCAATTAATTGTTTGTGGAACAGACTTGAATAATACAATTTACTCTCTGTCTTAGGCTATATTTTGTTGCATCCTATACGGAAGACATTGTCACATTATATTATTGGATTTAAGAACTGAATAGGTGTAGGGATTATGTAAGCATTTTATTCTAAAGGTAATTTTAAAGATGCCTAATCTGTATATCCTGTGGAGGATTAGCTTTAAAATGAAACACATGGTAAAATAAGGAAGACCAAACATACAGGGGTCCCATATACATTAGTGAAAGCCTTTTGAATGAATTACGTTTTACATGGTGTTAATTACATTAGACTGCCACTTGGAAGGAATATAAGATGGTTTTGGTGTTTTACGGACAAAACAACTCTTACACCTACCTGTATTAAAACAACTTGGTAAGCTATACTATAGCATTGTGATGGTAGGGAATTTCTCTGATGAAATAAAATGAAAGATAAGAATGTCCTCATGGTTTATGTATGTTTGGTATGGCTTACAAAAAAAGTTTAGGACGATCACATAAATCATCAGATCTCTGGATTTGCACATTCTCTCAAATTAGTTTGCTGTTCTTGAAAAAAACATTGTTTGATTATGGTATGTACTGTTTTCAAGTCTGTTCACCCAGATGTCATGTGATGGTCATCTAACACTTATGATATTCATACATTTGTTTTTGATAAGGTAGCCTGATTCAAAAAGGTTATGGCATGCTGAACCCCTAAAAACTAAGAATAAACATGAGAGGGGTTCAGACTCAAACACTTGAGCATCTATCCATTTATTCTGTACAAGCAGCTATAGCAAATTATTTCACAGAGTTGAAATAACATTATAATGTTTTGGATTACGTTTATTTTTCAAATAAAGATAAAATACAGGTACCCATGGTTTCTGTTTCCAAAGCAGCCACACTCCACAGGTCTCCTTGCATAAAAACAGTGTTTACTGAAATAAATCAGCAAATATACACCATCTGAGAAATCCCCATGTGCAAAATGCTAACACATTTCACCACACTACGATTAAGCCTGAGTAGTGAGACGTGTTAGAATTTTTGCACATGGGCATTGCTACGATGGTGTATGTTTGCTGAATTATTTAAATAAAGACTGTTTTTATGCAAGATGACCCGTGGAGTGCAGCTGCTTTGGAAATAGAAGAGGGAACGCACCCTTTAGCCTGCACCTAGAACGTGCATGTGGTGTGAGTCCGGTTTTGGGAATTGGAGTGGTGGGGATTTCTCGGAACAGGTACCCATGGTACTGCATTCACAGAGCTATAAGGATTTTCTAAGAATATGAATTTAACCTCTGTATGTGGAAATAGCTGTAAAATGGTGGAATAGATTTCCACAAGAGCAAGTTTTAGCCAACTTTGTAGATTGTTTATGAATATAGTCTGGATATTTTTCTAAATGCACAATATGTATCTAGCTATTAATCATGATAAGAATCACCACTAGATTGTTGATCCAAGGAATATTTGATTGGTTTAGGGGATCAGGGAACAATGTTTTTCTTTATTGGAGCAAGTTGGACCATGCCTTACAAGGGTTCTTCATCTGGATTAACTGTTTAAGGGTTCTGAGGATGCAGGTCCTATGGGTTTAACTTGATGAACATGTGTTTTTTTTCAACCTGACTATCTATGCAACCATGATCAACAAACAGTTGTTGTCCTGTGGCTATGGCCACTTTAGGCAAAACTGTAAAATCCCTTTTGCAACATTGGACAGTCCATTAAATGAAAAGGAAATATGTAATTAGACCTTATACTTATTATGGAGATTCGGTGAGAAGCACCAGCTTGACAGAATGCTCAGTTTACCTTGATGCTGTATATATTAAATTTCACTTACTGGGGTTAGTTAGAATTTAAATTTGTGATAAATTATTAAGCAAAGAGCACATACTCCAATGAACCAATTTAGATCATTTGAATAAGCAGTACAAAGAATTCATTATGAGTGCATTCACTCATCTCTACACTTAATTGACTAGTAACAGTCAGATGCTATTTCAAAACCCAGGTCACATAATGGAGACTAATAATACGTTTTTGATGAGGGTGGCTGGGCAGCCATAAAGAGACATTGGATAAAGTATAAATATTCCAGTGACAATTAACAGAATAAATGATATTAAAAGTCTCATTAATGGAATTATCATTATCTTTCCTTTATGGCATGTACTTTATATGAGAGGGAAGAAAGAGGAGGCGACAGTAAGATCTCATTGAAAGATAATAATTCAGTTTAACTATTAAATGGAAATGATATAAACATCTAAATGAATAATAGTTTCACAACTTTTATTAATGACTTAAAACGTTGACATGTTCAAAATCAGAATGGTAAATTGCAAGGATGATATAAAATTTCTGCTACTAATCAATGCTAGACTAAGGCCAATGGGACCCTAAGCAGAATGGTATTCCTATGATTTTCCTGCATTGATCTTTGATAAAGTGCTTCATGTATGTTTTATATGGGCAACTGCATAATACATGTGTTTAAGTGTATATCACTGAAAGTATGAGCAGCGGCTGACCTATCATTAAGTGCTTTTTTCATTAGAAAAAACTACACAGGTATAAAGTATAGGCACCTAAAGGTTTGCAGTACATTCCACAGCCTTGCAGTTATGGGCAAATGCCAGGGTCCTTCTGACAGGCAAAGCTCCAGCACTTCGGGATAACTTGTTCTCAAAGCAAGTTCCAACACTTCCTGGAAGTGCTGAAGCTTTGTTAGAATGCTACACATTTGGCACAACAAAGTTTTGAAGGCTGGTTCAGATATGTTTAGACGCCTTTAGGTGTTTGCATTTGATTAGGGATGCACCGTTACCGGTTTTCTGTTATCAAGTACAAGTACTGGTACTTACATTTCGGTACTCGTCGATACCGAGTACCAATACCGGTACTTCCGGTAGCATAGAGCCATCTTACCGGGCAACCAGGAAGCCAGGAAGGCTTCTTGATTGCCCGGGAAGCTGACTCCATTCTGTTTGGCCGGCTGGATGCTGATCTGGCCGAGGGACTGGTAGGTTAAAGAATGCTTAGGATCTGTGTGAGGGGAATTAGGTGCCAACAGGGTGGGGGTCATGTCGCTATATTATCAGATTTGTTTGTTTACTAGTATCGGTGCATCCCTACATTGTATACCTGCAGAAGTTTTTTTTAACTGACAAAGTCTCTTTCAAGCTGATTTCCAGCTGAATTAATTTTTTAATAAGGGTAAAGTCCAGGGTGGCTATCTTTTCTGCTTGAGGACTGCCCTTACTTATTCCCTTCGTGACACCCATCACTGGGACAGGAAGCAAAGGAAAATCAACCCAAGTAGGGTACAGCAATAAAACCTGTCAGTGGCACGATCATTTAACTACTCCCATCATTTCGCTACTCCTATCCCACACTCTCACCTGACAGGATCTAATACCTGCTTAGTTTGCTTCATTGGTAGTTCAGTGGTGCTATAAATATTGCTGCTACTACTAGTACTATTCCTGCTAAGCTGACTATAGGCATTAAATGATTTGTTTCTGAATAAGCAGTAGCGCTAAGTACATGAGCCCAGCAGACATGCCTGGCCAAACAGAGGGTAAAAGTGTATGCAGTATTTAAAACCTTTTCTAATTGCAATACTTTCCTCTGAGGTAGGCTGGCTTTGGGAGGTGTCTGACCACTTGTCCCTCCTCATTGTTGGGCAAATATAAACATGAATATGAATGTTTAGGGGACATTTAACTATGTAGTTGTAATTTCAATATTATACGTATGGATGTCAAACATGTCAACAATTCTCAATTGGCACTTTAGCAACACAGGCTAAACATTTGTACGGTGGATGAGGCACTTTTCTAAATTGCCCTTTTATCCACTTTCTCAAATTGTTATTCTTCGAATTAGCATCTGGAAGTAATGGATTCAGGGTGAAGATGGCATAGTTTACTTTAATTGTGATGAATTTGTGCAAATTACTGTCATTTTGGCTAAAGACCAACCAGCTGTATATCATGCAAAAAGGAAAATATAATGTTTGCCTATATGCTACCTTTGTCTGTGTTCTGAGCAGTTTCTTTGTCTGCACAAAACACTGAGTAAAAGCTAGGATCATAACATTGCCACACTTTTGCTTAGACAAGATGGTTAACATGATGTAGAAGAGCCCTTTCGTGACTAGGTTGAAGTAACCCTTGCTAAAGGCAACCACCCTGTTCATTATAAAGTGGATACAATAGTAAAGTATGCTCTTATACTCTTGTACCCTTTAGGTCCAAAGGTTTGTGGACACCCCTTCAAATTATTGAGAACAGGTGTTTTCAGTGAAGGGTTCTGTTAATGCTTTAGCATACAAAGACATGTTTGACAATTGCGCACTTCCAACCTTGTGGCAACAGTTTGGGGAAGGCACTTTTCTGTTCTAGGATAACTGTGGCCCGTGCCCAAAGCCAGGTTCACATATACATAGGGGGAACTCAAGTGGCTTACCCTAACCTTAACCCTACTGAACACCTTTGGGAAAAAATGGAATGCTGATTGTGAGCCAGATCTTTTCATCCAGTATAATATTCTCTTGTCCTGATTTAACTAATGCTCTGAATGGGCCCAAATTTCCACATACACATTCTAAATTCTCAGAAGAATAAAGGCTGTTGTAGCAACAAAGGGGGTGCAACTCCATAGTAATGCCCATGGTTTTGAAATGGGATTCCAAGCTAATACAGGTTGTGAAGGTCAGGTGTAGGCTACAATTAAATGTGATGGTTAAAAGTGTTCTCTGTTCTTTTCTATAATATACTCCATTTAAATGGAGCTCCAACCTATATATATATATAGGTTTCAACTAGATATCCTTTAAACTTATTAAAAAAAACAACTGTTACAGGCAAACAAACAAAAAAGAAAAAAAGCATACAGTTATTGACTGGTTTCAGTAGTACACCATAGTACGATCACCCTACCCTTGATACCAGAGGGTAAAAGAAAATTCTAAAAAGTTATAATACTGTCTGTCCCCCTGGTGGAATGATTTTACTCCTGCCTCAGTGACCACATGGGAAGTGAGGAAAACCTTTCTAATAGCTACAAACACAGCTATTGGAAAACAGACAGATTTCATTATTTCCCAATTTCTGTCCAAAACTAAAAAACAGGCTTTGGCTGCAGTTGAGCTTTAATCTATAACAGAATTAGAAGTAGCAAGTGTTTATAATGTGTTAACAATGTGGGTTATAGCATCATTCACAAATGTGTATTTTCATTTACAGGTATTTCATAGAACTCTATTTGGTACATTCCAACACATAAAGTTTGGTATAAGATATCAGCTATCAGTTTTGCGCCATACAATTTCAAATCTGTTTAAAAAAAACATAATGTTGTGTTTGTTTATCTTTTACAAGCCTTTCTGTTGGTGGCAATTTTCTCCTCAATTTGTCAAATCTAAAACATTTTGCAGACAACTATAATTAGAAAATGATTTGCCATTTTAATTAAACTTCCATAGTATTTCTGTTGTTTTCCACAGTTTTAAGGAGTCTGGTATCTGAGAGCCATTTAGCTGTCTCCATGTTTCTGTAGTTTAATCATTGTTATTACTTCATGTTTGTATGATGCATGGTGAGGTGGTGACAGATTGACAGATATGCAGACAATGGCCACTAGTGTTTTAGAGGCCTATCGGCTACAGTGGATGTCTTTAGCCTCTTCTTTCTTTCCCATAGCAAAGGCCTACTGAAGTGACCCAGATTCATGTTTGTTTGTGGACAGTGTGATTGCTATTAAACACT
Organism: Nanorana parkeri; assembly: GCF_000935625.1. Taxonomy (NCBI): domain Eukaryota; kingdom Metazoa; phylum Chordata; class Amphibia; order Anura; family Dicroglossidae; genus Nanorana; species Nanorana parkeri. The sequence goes on from NW_017306304.1 coordinate 2,838,860, forward strand.
ATTTAGCTTTATAAAAATTACTGAGGGTTCTATAGCAGATTTAAAGAGAATAATATCTACATATATAATTGTGTTTTATGGTGCTATTCCATGTAATTGTTTGGGATATGAAAAAAATTAAAAGGTGTGAATTGTGAATTGTAGGAGAATTGGAAACATCCCTAATTAGCTAATAATCTTGACTTTGATTTCTCACACTATGAAGTCTCAGATCAACTTCTATCACAAAAATAAATAATTTATCAGGGAGAGGAAGGACCTTGTAATGGTCACAGTAGATGGGTAGACCTAAAACCACAGTTGCAGCAGTCCCACAGTTGGAGTCTTTCAAACCTAAAGGTGTTTTTTTTTTGTTTTGGATATAGTAGGGAAGAAATACAATTCTGTTCTACATGCTCCCCCATACCATGGTCAAGTATTTCCTGAGGGCTCCAGTGTAGCAAAAGGAGAATGGAAGGGTGAGTATAAATGTGATGGGGGAGGGATACTAAGAGTCTCTGGTGTTGATTTACTAAAGGCAAATAGGCCGTTCACTTTGCAAGGGAATTTTTCTTCTCTTAGGGACTGAGGTAAAGCTCTACTAACTTCCATCATCCATTCGTGCGCAAGGGAAAAGTTTCCTTGCAAAGTATACATTTTCTTGCAAAGTGAACATCCTATTTACCGTATTTTGCGGTCCATAAGACGCACCGGACCATAGGACGCAGGGAGGTCCGGCGCGCCTTATGGAGCACTCGACAGACTGTAGCTTCTGACACAGCTTCTATGACAGAAGCTGTGACAGAAGCTGCAGTTAGTGACCGCTGAGACAGGTGGCGCTGTGATTACAGCGCCACGGTCTCAGTGATCACACAGAGCAGACGAAGAACGTCCATTCTTCGTCTGCTCTATGGTGATCTCCATCGTCGCCGCTGCTCGGTTTTAATACGAGTGATCTCATTAGATCACTCGTATTAAACGAGCAGTAGCTCCTACTGCTGAATACGATCGCCGCCGCCGCTGCTCGGCTTTAATACGAGTGATCTCATTAGATCACTCGTATTAAACGAGCAGTGGCTCCTACTACTCGCCCGGCGCCCAAAACTGCATGTCTCGGGCGTCGGGATTCGCTCCATAAGACGCAGGCACATTTTCCCCCTCCTTTTGGGGGGAAAAAAAGTGCGTCTTATGGAGCGAAAAATACGGTACCTTATTAAATCAACCTCCATTTTTTTGCACTGAATGGCAAATATATATTTTCTTTTCATATCTTATTTTTCTTTTCCTCCCCAGGCTTCAGACAGTGGCCTTTTTTACTAAGGGCAGGTTACTTTATCTCCCTTTACTTCCTGGAACTCTGGCACATGTGACTAGACATGTGACCATACACATCATCTCAAGGGAGGAAAATGGCTTTCCCTGAGATTACAAATGAGATTTCCCAGCAATGCTCTGCTGATGTAACCTTCCCAGGATGCAACGCTTGGGCACGATTACATCATTTTTGCCAAAGAGAACCAGGAAGTAGAAAAAAATAAAAATAAAACAGATAAGACAAAAATGTTTGTTTAACCTCTTGCCGTCCGCCCGTAGTAAAAAAACGGACGGAAAGATTTCATTTCAGAATGCAGAGCTGCATGCTGCATGCTGCTGGGATTTATAGTCACAGGGTGTAAAGGTCCGCTTTAAGCCAAGCTTGAGATTTACACACCTCAGCTACACTGCACATGCAGTCAGGTAACACACGTATCTCAAGAATCAGCAATTCAGTTCTGTGTCACTTATTTGCCCCCAGCATGCTCTCTGTACAATAAATCAGCATCATCACCATTATGCAGCCTGATTCTGCAAATAGTAACATGAAGATGAAGTAGTTTACTGATTCTGGAAGCAGGAAGTAGAAAATCTGAACCAGGATCAGGAGAGTAATCTTGTTGGTTATGCAACGTGTCAAAGATATATAAATCACATTACTGGCTGAACAGTGTATTAAATCCTATCACCGATAAAACAGTAAACATATATGCATTTTGACTGTATATTTAGCTGTTTCTCTGGTGTTTTGAATTACATTTTAACCTAAATTCCATTAGTCAATTTTTAGATATATAAAGTTGTACAAAACAATCTGAAAAAAAGGTAAATTTTCACCTTTAACCCAAGTGTGAGTTTTAGCACATATACATTATATATATCTATCAAGAAGTGCTCAGGATTGACTATAGCAACGTAGGTATTGTTGAATAGATGAAAATGTGTTGACTGGGAGGCATTTGCCTGAACCTTTGTACCCTTTCTACACATAGCAATGCCAGCTTCTGAGGTCTCTGGTTGTGATTAAAGCTACACTCACATTGAAAGGCAGTCTTTGTAAACATGAAACACATCTGTCTTTAGAATTCTTTCTGAACCTCCGAAATTTCATTGTTTTCAAAACCACTAAATCTAGGGAAGGGTTTATACTTTCTCTTTCCAACAATAGTAGTGGACAGGTCCTACACAATATATCCCTTGTGTCATCCAGAGTTATGGTGCATTCCATAATGTCAGCTCCTGAATGTGGATAGCACTAAATATTGTTAATAGATGTATCTGCTTAAAAATGAATAGGAATGAAATCAATAGTCCCCTTTTTTTTGTTTTTAGCTATACACAAGTGAAACCAGATACAATGTTTAACACAATTATTTAGTTAATAAATAGTAATGAAGCCCCAGACATAAATATTGACCTTTTTTAAATCATGAGTGTGTGAGTAATCCAATAGACGTATGTAAATTATTCGTCTTTAAAGGGCTTTCACTACGAAACACATATTTGTCCCCGCAGAAGGAATTACCTTACAGGTTTTAATCGGCATGACCAGAAACTGTTTTTGCTCTGCATTTTTACATCTTCATTGAATGGTGAGGAAGTAATTTTTGGTTGACGGTGGAAGGACCTATTAGGAGAATGTTGGTTCCTTTTAGCCCAATACAGAGTTAGTCTTCTTTTTTACTTTAGCCTCTTCACCTGTTGAAGTGAATGTAAACACAGTGACAAGGGGCTGCATGCTGTGCTGTTTTTAAACCAAGTTATCTTGAAGTGACATTAAACTCAGGAGTTAAACATTAAAAATGCATTCAAGTACCTCAGCTATTAACAAAAATGTAGATTATTGGTGTACCGCTCTGCCATAGATCCTTAAATCATCTCTGAATTGGTGCTGACACGGTCCTTCCTTCTGGAGGGTGGCTACTTTTGTTCCCCATGGTCCCTGTGTTGTCCTATGTGTTGTAAAGTAGCCACTGCTTTAAGCTCGCTCCTGTGATAGACTACAATCTCAAAACAAATTGGTAAACTAAATGTGAGATTGTAGTCCACAAAGTGAGCTTGGAGCAGTAGCTACTTTATAATACTGTCCAGAAGGAAGGACGGTGTAAGCACAAATTCAGAGATGATCTGAGGATCTACAACCGAGTGATAAACAAATAAGATACATTTTTATGAATAGTCCTTTAGAAGGAAGGACAGTGTCAGCATGAATTCAGAGATGATTTGAGGCTCTACAGCCGAACGCTGTGCAAATAAGCTACATTTTTGTTAGTAGGTGAGGTAATAGAATGCAATTTTAAGGTTTAACTCCTAAGTTTAGTGTCACTTCAAGATAACTTGGTTTTAAAACAGCACAGGCAGCAGCCTCTTGCCACTGTGTTTACATTCACTTCAACAGGTGAAGAGGCCTAAGTTGGGAAAAAAGACTAAGGTTTAACTCCTGAGTTTAGTGTCACTTTAAGTAAAGATGAAATTAATGGTAAAAGCCGCGCTGTGTGAATGAGACCGCAAAGTGTCAGATATAGTAGATACTGACCTTGGAGTAATGTGATACAATGGGGTTGATTTACTAACCTTATAAACACACCACGAACATGTATACACCTCTGTAGTGTGTTCCCTCCCAGCATGATCTATGGGTGGAATCTAAACACAGTATCTTTAAGTAAAGATAACACTTCCTGTTGGATTTGTTTTAGGGGCTTAGACATGCTTAGACATTTAGGGGCTTAGACATGCTTAGACATGTGCAAATACAGTATGTAACTCCTAGTGGAATCATAGTTATACTTCCTAGGTTTTAGGCTATTTTCACAATTCATTTAGAACTACATAACACAAGGAGTGTGTTGTCCATATCAACCAATACGATTCCAGCTGCCATTCTCAAGCAGGATTGAGATCATCTAAATCCCTGATTGCTAAATGGAACTGCTCTATTTTTCATTTTGTTTAATTTTTGAGAAGTAATGGTCATGGCTAAGTATTACTAAGTATTTTTTTTATCAGGTTATATATTGATTGAATATACACTATTTTGACAAAAGTATTGTGACGCCTGCCTTTACACGGACATGAACTTTGATGGCATCCCAGTTTTACTGTTACGGTTTAATATTGAGTTGACCCACCCTTTGCAGCTATAACAGCTTCAACTCGTCTGGGAAGGCTGTCCACAAGGTTTCAGAGTGTGTCTATGAGAATGTTTGACCATTCTTCCAGAAGCGCATTTGTGAGGTTAGGTACTGATGTTGGACGAGAAGGCCTGGCTCGCAGTCTCCACTCTAATTCATCCCAAAGGTGTTCTATTGGGTTGAGGTCAGGACTCTGTGCAGGCCAGTCAAGTTCCTACACCCCAAACTCACTCATCCATGTCTTTAGGAACCTTGCTTTGTGCACTGGTGCGCGGTCATGTTGGAAAGGACAAGGCCATCCCCAAACTGTTCTCACAAAGTTGGGAGCATGATATTGTCCAAAATGTCTTGGTATGCTGATGCCTTAAGAGTTCCCTTCACTGGAACTAAGGGGCCAAGCCCAACCCCTGAAAAGCAACCCCACACCATAATCCCCCCCTCCACCAAACTTCACACTTGGCACAATGCAGTTAGGGAAGTACCACTCTCCTGGCAACCACCAAACCCATACACGTGTATCGGATTGCCAGACAGAGAAGCGTGTATTGCACTTGGTGATGTAAGGCTTGGATGCAGCTGCTCGGCCATGGAAACCCATTCCATGAAGCTGTCTACGCATTGTTGTTGTGCCAATCTGAAGGCCACACAAAGTTTGGAGGTCTGTAGCTATTGACTCTGAAGACAGTTGGCGACTTCTGCGCACTGTGCTCTTCAGCATGTGCTGACCCCGCTCTGTCATTCGTGGCTGAGTTGCTGTTGTTCCCAGTTGCTTCCACTTTATTATAATACCACTAACAGTGGACCGTGGAATATTTAGTAGCAAGGAAATTTCACGGAACACCTGAATCCAATGATTTGGAGGGTGTCCCAATACTTTTGGCAATATAGTGTATATTGAATGATGTTTTTCTGGGAGATCACTGTCCGATATAGGAATATTATTAGTTTATAACAGCATAAATGTAATTATTCTTTCTCATCTTTTTCAAAATGTCTAAATCAGGATAATGCAGTTTGAATCTCTATAAGCAACAATTTAAACACTAATCTTTTAAAAATTTATTGTTAGAGATGAACAAATAAAAATAAAATAAAAATCCTCTTTACCTCAGTTGTGCAAATCTAAGTATTTTGGACAAATCTTTTTGATTGGGACCGATCCCAAAAGTAATCTTTACTAAGAGTAATTGTAGTAACTTAGAAAGCATAACCCAACAAGTTATTCCGAGCCGGAAAACTTATTTTGCTAAATATTTTCACAACTCTCATGGGATATACAAAATCCCAACACCGTCTTTGAATTCTAGAGGTTCTGCATTCCCATAAAATATATGATGGGGAGGGGATGTATTTTAGAGACTTCCAAGTTTGTGACTTGAATATAAAAAAAGCCAAACTGGCTTGGTCACCTGAATTGGAGGCAGCGCCTGACAAACATGTGCAGATACAAACAAAAAAAATTATGAAAGCATTTAACTGTGAATATTATATTTTTTATTGTATTAAAAGTGTTTCTTAAACACAAGCATAGCGATGTGTGTGGGCAGATTAAGCAAAGTAATTAAAAGATTTATTGCCTTTGACTGATAATTGTATCAAATTTGTCATACTGTATAACATGTATACAAATCTTCCAGTGAAAGGATCTTTTCTACTAACTTTTTGTTTCTTGCGGTATCCATTAAATTGCTGACCTTAATAGCTTATCTCCTCCCCATATATCAGTACTAATGTACCTTAAAGAATGAAACAACATATCTTATGGTATAAAGAATTTCAGTGAACCCTGCTAAAGTCAGTAGCATACATTGTAAGGCTAAAGGACAACAGTGTAACCAAGAGGTAATTCAATAGTGTGGCTGCATGCATTGTGATGCTCTGTAAATTGTGTTTTGTTTTTTTTGGCACCAAACATTGTAACTTAACCAGTATCTTTGTGTAGGCTAACTATTGGGAACTATGCTGCAGGACACCCTAGTGTGCAATGTATATTTAAGTTTAAATCTTATGTTGTGCATTGTTATTAGTGTGTAGACACTTGTCTAAAAAAAATCAATTCAGCAAGCATTTTAAAGCATTTATTAGCTGGCAAACTGTTTTCTTTGAGACCTAACTACATGGTCATTGGTTAATCTTAGCTTGAAAATGTTTTCGTGAAGAATATTAGATTTAAAATGTATTTGCAAAGTATTTTACAAACTTTAAGCTGGTTTTTGAAAGCACTTAAAGCATCCTTCAGTTCCAAACTTTTAACAGGCTTTAAGATACCTAGCAACCTTCAGTAATGGTTAGGGATGCACAGATACTTTTCGAGTACCAGTGCAGATACTTGACATTTTCACGAGAACTACCAGGGTTGCAGAGGTTGCAGCTGGGACCTGGCTCTGGCGCTCCACCACTGTCCTGAAATCATTCGTCTGTATTGTTTTAGAAAAACTGTCTCATGACAATAAACAAAAATGTATCAGTACTCGTACTTGTAAGAACTCGGCAAGTACCAGTACTCGTACTCGCAAAACTGGTATCTGTGCATCACTTTATTTATATTTATAAAAACAAAATCGTACATTAATACAGAGATGTACAAATCCCAGGAGCTCTGTGTGCTCCTTACAAATGACAGCTGACTCCTAACTTCTGAATGTTTCTCTAGTCTGGTCTTGGAGCTCAAAAGTATCGGTACATGTTCTCGTACTTGTACCGAGTACTGTACTTGGTATCTGTGCAACCCTAGTAATGGTAGTGGTCACCTACTGTTAATGAAGGGATAAAGGTGGAGAATTCTCAATCCAAACTGCATTAATGCATTATTGGCATAAAATATCTTATGTAGTATTATTTTTTGTGACTGAAAATATAACTTATTACCAAATTAGAAAAATGTGAGATTCTTGGGTAAAAGTTGGGTGAATGTTGGGTTATAGCATTTATAAATAGACCTCATAGTGTTTCATTTACTAAACTTGTTTTTACACTGGCAGAGATAACCCTTTTTGGTTTTTGCTATCAATCAAGTTCAGGAAAAATATATTTGTTCAATATTTCCTCATTAAAAACAATGATTGTGTCTTTAAAATAAGCAAAGAATTTCCTTTAAGATGTACAGTTTATACAATTATGTCTTTTAACGTAACCCTTATAAAATAGACTAAGTCTTTAAAAATAAAAGGCTTTCTTACATTCCTTGCTGTCTTTCTTTGTAGGATAACATTTGATCTAACACCACAGGTAAACTTAAATCTTTTGTATGTAAGTGATAGGCCTGTTTATAGAGTTTTAATAAGCATTTCTCAGAGTTTATTTGTTAATATGACATGAAACATTTTCATAGAATACTAACTACATTATGTACTTGTTAAAAGTAACTCTTTTACATTGCATATTCAGACAGAAAATGTGCTGTAACTACAAGCCGGACATCAGCCTTACTTAATGAGTCTTCTTTGTTCACTATAATAGTGGGCCATAAATTGAGAGGTTCTCAGGAAGTTGGTGACATCACCAAGCCTTGTGTCCATTCTATCTAGAGGTGATGTACTGCTCTTCTGTACATGGGGGTCTGTACGATATATCGAAAGAACATCTGTCTTAGCAACGGATGCTGGTGCCTCATAATTTCAAATAAACGTCATCCCCTGTTTTAAGAAATCCTCTGGCTTGTTTATCTTGAACAATTAGCCTGGATTATATTACAGAACCTCTTCATGAAAAAGAAATGGGAGCCTTTCTTCTGATTTGTAATATGCTGTTCTTGAACTAGAAGACTGAGCTGGAATAGCACAGTGGTTTTGGCAGAAGCCTGGAGTGTAATCTTTCACGTTAGTCCTTGAATGTTTCAACACTTTCAGTGAGGCTGATGTCATGGATTGTGTGATCTCATAAGATCATATTTCAGAAGCATTGATAAATCCATATTATGGTGGGTTAGCTTTATAGCTGCATGTTTCAGCTAATATGCTAATCTGGCTCCTTATTGTGTAAAATAGACACATCTTCAGTAACACGAGTTACTGCTTATTTAAAAAAAAACAGTAGCAGTGAAATTTAAAAAATGAAGCCATAAAATGTATACAACAAACATCCTACATGTTCGTGGTCTTTGTTTTTCTTAGGTATAGCGTACCAGGCAGGGGCGTAACTAGAAATCACAGGGCTAAATTTTGTATGGGGCCCTGTGTTTCTAGTTATACCCCTTGCAGAGCCCACTTGAGATCCCACACAGCCCACCTGAGGGTGACCCTGTAGAGCCCATCATAGACTCTCTATGTCGGGCTCTGCAGGTTCACCCTCAGTTGGGCTTGTCGCACTCCTTACCTGTCCGCCTCCTCTTCCTCCACGCTCGCTGATGGGCCCCGCCTCCTCCTCCGTCACCGGACCCGCCTCCTGCTCCGTCACCGGACCCCGCCTCCTCCCCTGCTGGTAACCACGAGCCCCACCTCCTCTTCCACCGCCGCTGCTAGCTCTCATTGACTCAGCAGCGGCTCTGGAGACAAACGCGCTGCTGCACAGATTACGGTCAGTGATCTGAACATCATTGCATTCTTCTTCAGAGCCGCCAGTGAAAGCCACCAGCAGAGGATGCCATAGCGACCCAGGCGGTCCGCTCGGCATCTGGCCGGGCCCCACTGTGCCCCGGGCCCCATAGCGGCCGCCTGGGTCACTATGGCGATTGATACACCACTGGTAACAGGCTATGTCCCTAGGTGAAACGTTAAAGTGACACTAAACTTGGGCGTTAAATTTAAAAAATGCATTCAAGTTCCTTAACTATTAACAAAAATGTACTGTATATATGTGTGTGTGAAGATAGATAGATAGATATATAGATAGATAGATAGATTTTTTTTTTACCTCTAGCTAGTTGCAATATGTAAACTTGAGCAGTGACATTAAATGCAACTTGGTAAATCAGGTAAAGACAAGGACATTGATTAATTTGTGGTTTGGTTGGGTCAAAGAAGCAGCAGAAATATAAAGACATTAGTTACCATAAAGGATTTATAGCCACCAATATTATGATGAAAGCTAGAACATTAAAACACACAAACATTGAACTTAGAGATTCTTTTAAGAAATAATAATTCATATACAGATTTCCCTCCTGCAAGATTGTGCCAAGTAACATTGAGGAAAGGATGTAAAAGTTATGACTGTGTTTCAAGGGCTGTTCTCAGAGATCCAGGCCTTCCTTGGCATGTCCTCAATGCAGACCTTGTTTTAGAAAGAATCCTCTCTGCCATGTATATTGATGGGACAGATTCTCTTGTTTAATATTAATGGCATTATCAGCAGAATATAATTTTATCACTATTTATGTTAATTCCCAACACTTAAAGTTGTCGCGGCAGCAGTGTATTATAAAAATAACTTCGCTACATATCTTGGGGAAAGAAATTATTTTAAAGGTTTACAGCGCAGGAATCATGCTATCAAGAAACATCAAGATGTATTTAAATCAAGCTCTTTTGAAAACAGTTTTATGGTAAATACTCTTCCAGTACTGAAAGTGCATGAAAGGTTTTTTCATACATGTATTTTGTTTAATATTACATCTTTCACATTAAATGCTTTAAACATCAGTCTGCATTAACGTCATTGCTCTTTGTTTATTCACCTCTACATTATTTACATTTTTTCCAAGTCTAGTTTTTAGAAATCTGTCTGAATTAATTTGCTGGAAAATATATTCTGGCATATCATGGGTGTTGGATTAAATGTACAGGTTAGGCAGTTAAATGGGCTCAAACTTATTTTCAGTGTCTTTGGGTTGCAGTATTTGCTTTTGATGCTCTATCCATGAGATTCATTTTAAATTATTGGACCAACATTGTTGTAGAACGTAAACTGTGAAAATGTAAGTCAACTTATCAGGTCAATTTAAAAAAAATTAAAAAAACACCAGGACCAGGTAGGAAAAATAATACGTATACATTTTTGTTATTCGTGGTCCCCAAAATTAATGAAATTTGAATAGTATATTAGAATGATAACATACAGTATATCTGACATTAAAAGCATGCTTTTTTTTTATTATAGTCCCGATGCTAGGTAGCTACAGTATATTTTTGTATACTGTATAATATCATCTCATGGGCATTTATAAATATAGACTTTACCACCAACGATGATAATGTGACAAATCTCCCTAACTGGTTAATTGTAAGCCTCTTGTAGTGGTGCTAGTAAATAATAAAACACACAATAAAAAAATGAACATTTCAATTGAACTTTTTTACTTCACTTGGGAGAACTTGATTACAGATGATGATACAGATAGCAGTCTCAGCTTTGTTCTAGATTAGTCTTTAGCAGGGTCTTGTGACCTACAGCCATTTTGCACTGCCAGCCACTGAGTTCATTTGTCCAATAATGAGTACCTCTATCAGGAAAGTTGAAAGCTTTTTATATGCTGCACATATCAAACACTCTCAGTGCTGTTTACCTTCAAAGTTTGGGAGGCACTCCAGAAGTTTAAAGGATATCTAAATCCCCCACAAATTATATATTTCTTCCCACCAGTTCTTAGATGTGATGGCTGCATTTGTTTTCCCTTTTTAGGTAAAGTACATTAAATACCTGTTCATTGTGCCAGAGTTCCAGGGTCCTTCTAACTTCCTGTGCACTTAACTGATATCTCAAACAATGCTATCAACTAGGATGAGCTTTGGGTTCAGGTAAACCATGAGTTTTATCCAAACTGCAAACATGTCAAATTAATGCGATTTGCATTACAGTAAATTGCAGTGCAGTGGGGTACATATTGTGTAGTATACATCCCTCCCTCTTTGTATTCCCTGTCTTGTATTGAGCTACATTACTGCAAATTGCATTGTGGTGGGTTACATAATTTTGTATACCACCCTTTGTGTTCTTTTTATGATTTCCTGAGTGACTGTGAGTCATCAAAATGTGCACACATATACATAATCACTGCACCTTTACATTACCACAATAAATGCTAATCACTTACAAAGGTGGAAATAGACTTTAGGGCTTGATCGTTTTATGGTTGTAGCTTAATGGTTTAGGTGTTATTTTGAGGGCGTTACATTTTATTTCAGTATCATATTATTTAACCCTTCTGATGCCAAGGACGTAAGGCTTATGTCGGAACAAAACTGCTTCCAGCTAGCCAGTTCAGTAAGCCTTACCTCATCTTCATTTCCCCTTCTGCTACAAGTTCATGATCACTTCAGCCACCATTAACCTATAGTAGACATGTTCTCCAGAGTAAATAGATAGATGTGGTCAGTGGTTGGCAAGCCACTGATTACAGCAATTCACTGAAATTTTCCCGCTATTATTTCAGTGTGCCCTGCCTGTCAGCTTACCCTCCCTGCTTTCTGCCTCTGATGCCCTGAGTGCTCTTTTCTTCCATTGACTCTATGTTCACTGACCCCTCCGCTCTATCTCCGCCACTGTGCCCATTTCTCTGTCATGCTTACTAACCCCTTGAAGGAACATAGGAATACTATGCCAGTTTGCAACAGGTACATGAATTTATGACTTGATGTCACTCCAGTTGGCTCATTTTGATATGTCTGTGATCTGAGCAAACTAAAGATGGCTCGATCATAGACATGTAGTGGGCCCATTGGCTGCCAGAGTGTGTATTTTGCAGCCCCGTTTAAAAATAGCACTCCGGAAACACACCTCCACCTCCTCGCCATTTTTTACAATGTCAGTAAGGAGGTGGTTAAAGAATAAAATTAAACCCAAACTATTAAAACGCACCTTTAATGGAAGGTATAATACTGTCACCTTTTACTTTCCTTCGATACATGTGATTAAAAATATAGTGTTAAAACAATCACTGCAACCCTCTGTGCAGAATATTTGCCTAGCTCAAATACCTCCATAAAGCAGTGCTTTACAGCATATGCTCTAGCAGCTGCTCATATATATAAAAGCTTTAACAGAAAATGTGCCTACTGTATTTAGTGCCAAAAAATATCTATTAAATAACCCGCTCTTCACTCAGGTGATTGACAGCAATCACATTATAAAGAAAAGTGATGGTGCTAAAGTTTTTTTGGCATCTTGGACAAAACAGATGTACCCAATCTTGCCAAAACCACAATTTTTTTTTTGCTTTGGGGGAGAGGAAAAGTGTAATACAACCCACCATAAAATTAGTGGCAAATTTCCTTACCAAATAAATATATTACTTCTTGAAAAGTGATTCATTTATTTATTCATACTGGTGAAATAAATGTTTATTTTAGGTACACCCATAATAAATCCTTAAACCTTTGTTTACACATGTGTACTCAAATGAATATTTAGTGAAATGAGAGCTGTAGATCAGAAGTAAAGACAGACATAGTTTCTTCTATTCATCCCAGTTATGTATTCCTTTTAAATCCTTAAATGTATTTAGATAGTACCTCAGTCTGTCTTTATATTAGCCTCCTATATTTTGTTGTACAGTAGGATTCTGACTTTCCAGCATTGTACATAGAGCTGGCTTATGAGAGTGGAGAGCACAAGGTCGACTTTATTAGTTTGTTGCTGCTCTCTCACTATCCAATCCTAGCCTGGGGTGATACTTGACTAAGCTGTATTTGGATATGGAAGGCCAAAACTTGGCTGTGCAATCTGGCAAAGATGTCTGAACAGAAATATATTTTTTTGACAGTTACAACAGCTCATTCTTGTGCCTTTTAAATTATTTTAAATGCTTGGCTTCACTTCCACCTTAAAGCTGAACTCCAGGATGGTTTAAAAATCTCCCCAATACTTCTCTTTTACTAGAGTAAAAACAAGGATGTTATTTATTCTGCACGACTGCATCGTTTTTGCTAAGTTTACTTTTTAAAGTGCGTGACGTCAATGCTAAATACAGGAAAAAGGATATGCTGAGGCACAACGAAGAGAGATTCAGGAATTGCTGATGTCACTTCCTGTTACAATTCCTATCATGCAGTGGGATTTAGTTTACTCAATGGGTGTGCATATGGGTGGGTTTGTAGCAGATCAGAATCCACAAACAGCTTTATAACTCACTTTGCTTTACACTGCTCTGCCATCCCCACTTATTGTTTTAAACATGCCTATGTATTTCTACTGCAGTAGAACAATGGGGGCATAAGTGATTATATAAAAGACGCATATGAAAGGGAAGAATAATGCCATTAAAAAAAAAGAGATCTAAAATTACATTGCATCCAGGGCCGGTGCTAGGATTTTTGCCAACACAGGCAAAGTTCAATTTTTGCGCCCCCCTACAGGCCTGATTGCATCAAAAAGGTCCATTCAAAGTCTGAGCTGCCCACAACAATGAGGAGAAAAGAAGTTACGATGCCACCCACTACAGAGAAGATTGTACATGACCAGTGGCTGGGGGAATAGCTGGAGGAATAGCAGACATTGCGACCACTGGTCATAATAAAATAAAGTAAACTAGACCCTGGTTATGAATCATTGAATTTGGGATTACTGATTGAATGGTTATCTGCAATCTTTTCAAAAACATGAAAAGATTGCACTAAGATAGGAAATGACTGCTTAAAAAAATGACAAAACAATTCTGCCCAGGGTTCAACCTGAAAGGCTATGATACCTAAATAACATAATTTTTATTAACCATTCTATATGAAGAGAAATGTTTAATAAAACACACCTTTCACCTAACACCTTTCACCTGTTAACGCAGGATATTACACTCAGTGTGGTGTATTGCATGCCATTCATTGCCAGACATGAACCATCTGTGTGCAGTGGCGTTCAGCATTGAAAAAATAGTGCAGCTTGTTTTTCTCTGCCTTAAAGTTCACTGCCAACCTATTCAAAATGAATGGGCTGCCTTAACACAGCCCCCCATATTGTACAATAAAGTGTTACATTAATGGACATTTGTTAAGAGAATTACTTTCCTAAACCCTGTCTTTGCTTGGAAAGTGAAACTAAACCTTTTGCAGCAGAGAGAGACAACTAACCAAACAGAGGAGCAACAAGGCAAGAGTCATGATAGCAAAGGAAGTGAGAGGAAATCCACAAATGAGGAAAATTCCCTCTTAGACAGTTGTTACCGGAAAATATTTCACCATCGGAATGTTTCCACTCTATTCCTGTTCTGATGACAATTCAATGTTTCGGATTTTCCCTCTTTCACTCTGGGTGCATCAATCACCAGTACAAACCTAGAATGTACATCTAGGTTATAAATGAAACAGAGACATAAATGAAAACGTGACAGAGGTTGTAACCTCTTACCACTCTGTTCAAAACTTAAAATAAAAAGTTTGGGCGTTTGATACATTTATATATATAAAAATATTGCTGAAAGTTTGCAATATATTTGAAACAGTAACTTGGTTCCATACTGTATCTGGAAAAAACACCATCTGCAGTTATATTGAAAGAGATGGGAGTTAATGGAAAGTGACAGAGCTTTCTTACTTCCCGATCATGGTAACCTCCCATTGCCTTTTCTTTCATACATCAAGATATTCTGTCTTTATGGGAAAATGACTTTCACAGGTGTATCATGGAACATGCGCTGTAGGTATTTATTTCAGCAACACTGATATAAAGTGCGGCATGCTAGACAGGGAAAAAGTGATTACATTTCCACATATTTTCCCTGGCTGGCTGACCAACTTCCACACACATAGGTAGCTTTCTTTCAGGCGTTTGTGTGCCTATCATTAGTCAGAGCTGTGGAGCCAGTTCACTTAGCTTCAACTCATTGAAGTCTAAAATACTTTTGGCTTGACTTACAAGGGTACTTTTTTATTCTGGGAAAAAAATGATGTTGTTAAAAATATTTTACTAAGAAAACAGAGTCTACAAAGCTAGGATTTAAATGTTTTAGCCTCTCCTATGGTGATTTTATTAATCTCAGATGTAATGTATATCAGTTGCATAGGTGTTAAAAATGAACCTCCATAATTCATATCCAGAGGTGAAAATCATGGGTCTTATTGTTAAGCTATTCTGTATCATGCAGATATCAGCAGAATCCAATGGCTTGTTTCATTGAAGCTGGAATCCCATGCAACAGGGAAAAGAACCAGTAGATAATTGGACTGTGTTTCCAATACAGGGTATTTGAGAGCTTAATAGCAGTGACAGTAATGTTAGGGCTTAAGTGTACAGGTGAATTGATGGATCTGCGTTATTACATCTATAACAGCCTATATTTACCTCCACGATGACCTCAGGCTGTAATGCACGCACATTGTGGGTCAGCACCCCTCTGTGCAAAATGTACTAGTACTAAGAGTTGCTGTATTGCAGTCATCACATTGTGTATGCACTCACTGTAGAGGAAAATGGAAGGTTTATTTACATGCTAACCATTAAGTGGCACTCAGCATCAAGCTGTATATGTCAAAATGCATCAGTAAGAGTGACATCTTATAAGAGATTGGGTGACAATTTTATTTTCTCCCTACATCTTTTTAAAGCTAAACTCCAGGCAGATATAAACACTAATTATTGTAGCTCTGTATTCATTAATACATCAAAAAAAGTGTTCATTTTCAATGCAAGCAGTATAAGTACCTTCATGTGACAGCCTCTTGCAGTCACTATACAGCAGACATTCAGACTGGGGAAGAGAGAAGCAGCATAAGGAACCAATAAGTTGTGATGCAATGTCAGGAGCATCAGGGCTGTCCCTATAATGATAATCTTATTGGGTCACATGGGTAGAACAGCAGGTTTGCTTGGAGCCCCCTTTTCAGCCAGAGCGTCCCGGGTTGTGAAGAGCTCTTTGCAATCTGGGACACTCTGTCCGATAGCCTGTCCAGCTCATTGATGTCATTGGTTGCCAAAAGCTCTGTCTGGTGTTCCACCCAGTTCCTGGCAACCAGTGATGTCAGTGAGCTGGGCGGGATGCTGGATCTCCTCATCTCAAACCTGCTTGGGGGCTCCAAGCAGGTTTGCTTGGAGCCCCCTTTTCAGCCAGAGCGTCCCGGGTTGTGAAGAGCTCTTTGCAATCTGGGACACTCGGTCCGATAGCCTGTCCAGCTCATTGACGTCATTGGTTGCCAGAAGCTCTGTCTGGTGTTCCACCCAGTTCCTGGCAACCAGTGATGTCAGTGAGCTGGGCGGGATGCTGGATCTCCTCATCTCTAGTCATCAGTATTGCTGGTGATCATGTTTTATTCCACACTGTGTCACTGTGTGGAAGGAGCCATCTTGGTAGAGTAGTGGTTTGCTTTCTCATGTCAGAGCTGCCTTCTGTTGATTTTTGATCTGATGACTGGTGGGGGAATGAGCAAGTAGTGACAGGAGAGATGAAGAAAACACAGATCCATAGACTACACAAAACAGAAGCATAGAGATTCTTGCACTCAGCTACAGTTTCCTTTCCAGTAAGGAGAACAGTGAGCAGCAAAGTTATGACATCACCAAATCTCACTCCAGATCTTGTGAGCCAAGCAGTCAGAGGCAGCAGTGCCTTGGATGATCTCACACTGTAGGTATATAACTAATAGGCTACAAACTAGGAGTCACACCCGCATGTCAGGAAGTGCATTGCTATGTTTTAGAAGGCATTTAATACAAAAAGTAAATCTTACAGCGTAATGCTTGGGTACAATTAGCAGTCAAATTCGAGAAATACCCACTATATGATTTTTATGCATGTATTCTCATTTACACAGCATACCTAAAAATAATAATAAAAAAAGACTACTTCCCTTTCTGGTCGTTTCTTTGGAGGAGTACATTGGGCAGGCTGCAAGCTATTCTGAACAATTTCAAATGAAAGCGGAGGGACAAAGCAGGGACAGACTTGGTTCCCCTTATAAACATAACATTCAGAAACTAAGCCTTGAGATCTTTAACTCTTTGTTAGGACAGGCAGCGTTCAAATCTAGTTTACAACTGAGATCTGCCACCATAGCACAGACAGGCTTAATTATGGTAAACATTAACTTCTTAGCCCCCTTAATATCTCATAGCTGGGGAAAACTTCAGTTTTAAGTTTTGAGAAAAGAGCAAGTAAAAATGTAAACAGCAATTTTTTTTATGCAATACAAATAGGAACATGTTACAAATATAAAGTAGGTGTAATCCCAATTTGGCTGCAAAGGAAGAAATACATATTAAGAATGCATTCTTTAAACACTGAACAGTTACCCTAGTGTCCTCATTATCTTGAGAATACATTTTTCAGTGAAAATTATATTTCTGGTGGTTTTCCTTAGATGCTTGGGAAACTACATAGCAAATAAAAGCCAATCTGGGCAAAATTATTCAAATCAGATTACAATTATTTAAAGCATATTTTAGGGTACAAAAAGGGCCAGAGCTATGGATTTTAGGGAAATTAATCAAATGGAGCATGATAGTAAATCAACAGAACCCCACAGATAGAATTGGACATGAAGATTGTAAATTAATGTTAGCATTTCATTACATTTACGATCAGTGCATTCATTTGATCTTGTGTTTTCTATGTAAAAGTACTGCAGTAGCCATGTCAACTGGTAAGTTTCATTACGCTTGGTTTATGTTAATAGAACAACAAAGCTCTAATACATTACACCACCGTTACAAAAATATAGTCTGCATAAGATTTACAGTTCCTTGCAACTTCCTTAACTGTATCCAACATACACCAGAACTTGCTGTGTAACTAAGGGGAATTGAGATGGATTCAAAACCTCACCAGATATCAAAAACTATGATGGCCTTTTTATACCCCTCAACATTTTTTCTTCTAACTGATTCATTTACTTCTTTGTTATCCTTAATTTTCTATGAACTTTTAACCAACAGAAATCTACAATGGACTATAAGGCATTTTTAGTATTCTCTTGAAGTAGGAGAAGCATCAGTGCATTCTGTTTCTGTTGCACCATTACAGATATTTAGTTTAATGTACTGAACATGAGACCAGGTTAAACATGAATAATCCAATCTGCCCGTAAAATGTAGGTGGTTTTCCATTTTACAACCTCACTGATATCTATGTTACTCCAGTTCCTTGCTAACATCTTTAAGAGGGAAGAAATTAACGAACACATAGTTATGGATTCATTTTGCATCTATAGTTGCATATTATGTTAATTTACTGCCTGAGTCTGTCCGTCTGTTCTGTGCTATCCCGTAATACTTAGAATGTATGCCCTTGGCCTGTTTTTCTTTCATGATTGTATTACTTCAAAGTATATCCTGCGGTCTGCTGATGTCAGATTTCACAAGGGTCTCTCCTTGACCAATGCTGTGTGTTTGTGACGCTTTAACTCACCATGCATGTAGTCAGGAAGGCTGCAGA
This sequence comes from Nanorana parkeri, assembly GCF_000935625.1. Classification (NCBI taxonomy): domain Eukaryota; kingdom Metazoa; phylum Chordata; class Amphibia; order Anura; family Dicroglossidae; genus Nanorana; species Nanorana parkeri. Next base: position 2,857,520 of record NW_017306304.1, read on the forward strand.
ATATTATTTTTGTGGTGAATATTTTGTCTTTGAACTCATTACTATTTCAGAGTCTTCAAATCTGTAGATGGTGAAAAATAATGTGTTCTTTTACCCTGTATAAATGACTGAATATTCTTTTCCTACATTAACCTGTTGGTTTTGTTGATGTGTAACGAGAGAGACTTGCATTCTCCCCACCGTTGCTGGCGGTTTGCCTAGCTCAGCATTCCTAGACAGAATCACTCTGTGTGGAAGAAGCCACATTATTGGATGGATCACAAACGGATTCGCTCTGATTTAGATGAATTGCAAGAGTCTGGAAGGTAACGGCTTCCTTCTGGTACTCATATTTTCTAAATTAGTAAAATATTTCCCGGAGCCTCAAACACCCTGTGAACAAGAACTGTTATCAACCTCACATGTACGGGTTTTTTTTTTATCCTCCTATATACACATTTGCATTTATTTTATTTTCAGACAATCGTATTATTGCATAAATGTGGATGTATTTTTGTTGTGGTTTAGACATGCAAGCTCTAATTATACAGACGATAGGCAGAAAATTTTAATCTGCGTTGTATGTAGTCCGTATTTTCTATTAGAGAAAAAAATTACATGAAATTCCTAGGAATATGTCTAAATCGTCTTCATATTGTAATAAAATAGAGTCGCTATTCCAGATGTTGAATTTGATGGCTCATAGATAAGATTTTGTAACTTTTGGAGTAAAAAAAAAAGATTGCTCTTGAACATCTATTCTATGAATTAACTGCATACAGCTATAAGAACAGAATTTTTTTTACATTTTTTTTTTTTGCAATAGTGGTCCTTTAAGCAATTCAGTTTGGCTAAGGACCTGTTTCCAGCCTGCAGTTTGGATGATATAGGAGGACACTTATGAGGTCACTGTTGCATACTCAATGCTTTCTCCTTCTGAAAGCAAGCTATCAGTGTTACATTATCAATGTTCAGTGCTGTAGATCCCAATTGGCTCACAGTGCTGAACCTCAGGTAATTACGTTACCCTAAGGAGAACTATGGGGAAAAACACTGACCCCAAAGTTCTCCTTTAAATAGGATTGTATATTTAAACCAATGCAGAAAGCAGGTTTAAAGAAGAATTCTGCATCTACTTGAATCTAAGTTGAAAGTATAAGCTGGACATTGGCTTATACACTGACTGGCTAGATTATTATGACCACCCCATCAGTACTTCGTTGGGCCACGAGATGTTGAAAGGTGATGCGAGGAATCTGACACTGCACTGTTGCCCTTCTGTTGTCTTGCACCAGTCTTGCCACTCTCTGTTCTGCCCTAACATTGACCAGTCGCTGACGGCCACAATTCGCACGTTCAGACCCAGATTTTCGGCTGGGCTCATTTTTTTTTCTTACTAACTGGGGACCTTCGCTTTTCTGAGGACCCCGCACCTCCACGTTTCTTCTCGGCACCTCCATCCTGGGTTGCAGGTTTCTTCTCACCTGCCAGTTGTCCTCGGCCGCACCTCCCTCCTGTGCTTCAGGTTTCTTCTCGACTGCATGTCTGTCCTCGACTGCACCTCTCTGCTGTGCTGCAGGTTTCTCATCGCCAGCATATTCCTCTGTTCTTCTGCCTCTAGTCTCAGCAGCTGCTCGTAAGCCCTGCTGTGTGTATCCGGGACTGACTTTGTGTGAGGGCACTACAAGTGTCAGCAGTCCCTGTTCATTTAATGTGCCCTCACACACAGAAGTGTCATATAATGGACAGGGACTGCTGACATTTGTAGTGCCCTCACACACAGGACAGTCATTTCTTTATATGACAGTTCTGGTGTCCTGTGTGTGAGGGCACTACAAGTGGCATTTAATGGACAGGGACTGCTGACGCTTGTAGTGCCCTCACACACAGGACACCAGGCCTGTCATATATCGATTAGTGGGCCCGAGTTTTGTACCACGGTAAACAGCAGGGTTAATTTTGCTTTTCTTCTTTTTGTCAGGCCCCTGATTTTATTCATGACCCTCAGCGTGGCCCTTAATAAGTTTGAATTTGACACCCCTATATTAGGAGGTTGTGGGTCTGATCACATGTCAGCCCTTTTTTTTATGGTTTTCAGAGTCAGTTTGGGCAACTTCTTACCTATACACTTAAATAATTATGTTATTAGAGGTATAAATATAGATGACAGGACCATGATGCAAGTTATCAATTTAACACTCCTGCTCCTTTCTTGTGATGCTGATTTTGATAAAGTGGTTTATTGCTCTAATGTCAATAAACTTAATAAGCCCACACGAAGAGTCAGACAGCAGATAAAGGATGATAAAGGGTCCTCAAAGTAATATAAAAGCTGTTTCATTTCTGTGATGAATTCTGATTGTCATCTGACCATACAGCAGATAAACAGAGAAGAGTTGCAGGTATGCTTTGGGCTCAATTCTTCTTCGATCCCAGGAGTATTCTGCTTGTTAAACCTTCAATGTCTGCACCTCTGTGTTTTGGAAAGAATACAAAACTAATTTTTTAAACTATGGCCTTCATGATTCAAGCAGACCTGGATAGACACTTTTGCTCAACTTTGAATATATACACAAGAACATTTATACTGTTTATTTAAATAGGACTGGAGTCATAGTTTAAAGCACATTTCCACCTTTGTAAATGATTAGCATTTATTGTGGTAATGTAGAGGTGCAGTGATAATGTACAGTATATGTGTGCACATTTTTATGACTCACATTGCTAGCTTTCTTATTTTTAAGGACCTTTTAGTAGGCCTGTGTCCTACAAATTGAAACTTCTCTCCACATGAAAATGTCTGACACCAGGGTCGGATTGTCTTGTAAAGCAGTTGAATGCCCCCCTATGAGTTATTACAACAAGATCGCTGCACTTTCCAGGTCACAATACACTGTCCAGGGCCACTGCCCTGTAAATATGAATTATTGGGGGAAAAGAGAGAGAGTGTTAATTTACACAAACAGCAAAAAGTTTTCCCAGCACACTCGCCAGCCAGCATGCAAAAAAACTTGTCTCACCGCTAAGGTTAAAAACAGGTTTAGATACACGTCTTCTGCAGAAAATGTGAAATCCGCACAGCCACGCCAAGGCACCTCTATATAATGCGGTCCTGACTCTAAACTATGAGAGTCTCCATCTTGGAGCACATGTGGCAAAAGATCAAATTGGGTGCAGGTTTGTCAGGAGGAAGCCCAACCTCCCTTAAAGGCACAGGGACGCACAAGGGATCCCGCAGATCACAAGACAGCTGAGACCCCCCATGTGTCACTGCACCAAATCAGTCAAGCAAAACAAATGGCAAACGCACTCATCAATTTGTTACCAGCTTTACATCAAGGTGCACATGGAAGGGCTGGTATACAGCAGCTACATATGCCTGCTTCAGCTACACTTGGTGTATATTGCTGGCATATGTTGTTTTTTTTTTTAAATACCTCCGCAAAGGTGTAAATGGGCTTTAAATTCCCATGGACATAATTTCAATGGAGTTTGGGTGTTTATTTGTGTTTGTGTGGGTTCCTCCAATTGAAGTACAATGACACTGTATAAATGTGGGTTGGCACTTGGTAAATATTGTAAGCTTTTTTTCTGGGCAGGGACTGAAAGATACCATGTAATCTATCAAATCTATACATAAATTAAATATATAGAAACACGACTATATTCTCATGAACATAAAATCAGCCATGTTGAAGAAGGAGTTAAATCAAACACTGATGCTTTCAAAGATTGTAAGCCCTCATGAGCAGGGCCCTCCTTACCGTCTTGTCTTGAATTGTATTGTGATTGTAATGTCTTCCTTATATTGTAAAGCACTGCGCAAGCTGTTGGCACTATATAAATCCTGTATAATACTACTACTAATAATAATAATCTAAAATATATCTGTAAAAATATGGTTGATATGTTATCAGCTACAAAACACTGGCAGTTAGAAAAAAAGGCAATAACTGTACTTTTGTGTTTCTATACCAAAGCAAACATAGCGTCTCTGAACACAGTGACCTGATTGCTGAAGACATACAATATATCCTATTGTTTCTTACTCTCACATGCTCTACCTGGTCTATAAGAAGGGTAGAAGACTTCACAATATATTTATAGTGCCCTTTTTATAACAGAACCTTACATGAGGTTTTTATTATGAGTTTAGAGTATAACAAAGTTATCAATTGTCATGACATTTTAATGAGTTTTTTGTGTCCTGTGAATCAAATTTTTTAAAAGTGAAACACTGACAAAAAAAACTTGTATTTCTGTGGAATTAAATTATACTGTTGCTGCAAGTGAAATGCAAGAATGCTTATTAATGGTACATTAGTTTTATCTTTTTAGCTTACTAGTAATAACTAAACTAAGTGTATTGTAATAAATTTTATGAGGCTAACCCAGTAATCTATGACAGTAGATAATGAAAAAAAATGCATAAATGACTTATTACTACCAAATACTACTCATTATTTCAATCTTTTATTCACTTACTATTTTATTTCTGAACTGTTCAGCATATGAATAATCATAGAACACAGTTTAATGTACAGAATGAAAGCACTGCATTAAAATATAGTAGTATCTAAAAACTTAAGTACAGGCTAAACGGTAATGGGGACTTTATGTATTACTATGAACCAGTGAGGCAGTGGTGACTTTTTCATTTGTACTAGTATTTTAGATGAAATTGAAAGGATAAATGCACATTTATGTACACCACCCTCGCTCAGTGCAGCATTTTTGTAAATAAAAGGAATTCTGAGCGATTTGGAGAGTGCTTTTAATGATGCACTTATCCTTCAAGATTATGAAGACCAAATCCTGAAATACGAGGGTGTTGGAGATCACAACTTTTCCATGTTGATACATAGCTTCTAGGTTTATTTAGTGGAACTAAACACTGATAAAGATAAAAATTGATAGTAGGCAGAGGTTTTTTGGTTAAAAAAAAAAACCCTTTCTCTTTTACTAGGAATTTTAATTTATCCCTTTCACTGCCTGCGGCACACAGGCAGCACAGTGTTTACTCACCACATCTGTAAGATGCCAAAGGATGATGGCGCCTAGTGCCAGGAAGGTGTAGCTTAATTGCACATATGTACGAATTGCATAATTGCTAGCTTCCCTTTGGCCAAGCAAGTAAGAAGCCAAGAGGAGCTTCTGTAAAGATGGCACCATTGGTTGCACAGTGGAAAAGCAGTATGCGTTGCTTGCCATAATGTATAAGTATGCTGTTCAACTATTATCATATGACACGGTGGATCCCTGTTATCATATGACACACTGGATCCCTAGTTTCTTTCTAGATTACAATGTGAGAGGGTCCTTTTTTGAGTGCCCACTTCCCATTGGGTCCATCAGCATGATCTCTGCGTCGGCCTAAAGACTCCAGCAGGGATATGGTGATGTTACCAGGAGGGCAACAACAAGACTGGTAGGCAGCAGGCCTTGGCCTGCAGTGTTGGATTGTTGGTTTTTACTTCCCAAAGAGGCACCATGCATAGTCATGTAACAGTGGTTTCAGGTGAATTTAAAAGAGTCAAAGGACTTTTTTTTTAAAGAAATTGTGAATGGGTGGGAGGTATGGGTTTTTTTCCCCATTTTTTGTTTGGAGATGGACTTTAAATAGATTTGTATATTTAAACCAATGCAGAAAGCAGGTTTAATGAAGAATTCTGCATCTACTCAAATCTAAGTTGAAAGTATAAGCTGGACACTGGCTTATATAATACTAATATTTCTGTGGAAAAAAAATGTGTTTACGGGCTCCCCATGCTTCTAGCAGTCATATGTAGAAGAATTATAGAGAAACACACACACTATCTGCATAGGGGCCCCGCTTTCTACCTAGCATAACATACCCGTTAGTGGTGGGAAGAGACAAAGACACAGCACATCTCCCACACATTCCTTTTGATCTCAAGTTGCACCTTTCATTTAACAGTGTATGTCAATGTAGGACAAAAGGTGTATTGAGGATGATGCCAGCTTACCAGCATAATGATAAAAAAAAACATTGTGTTCTACAGTTATAAGCTGTAGTATGATCTATCCATGCTACAAACATCATCTTCCAGTCCATACTAGCTTAAAAATACATGTCTTAGTATATTTGACAATTGCTTCTGTCAAGACAGCACCAATAACCCATGATTTATAAAAACGGGGGCAGGCTGGAAGAGAAATGACTATCCAGAGATGGGATTATTTATTTTATTTATTTATTTATTACAGGTATTTATATAGCACCAACAATTTTACGCAGCACTTTACATAGTTGCACATTCACATCAGTTTCTGCCCTCGAGGAGCTTACCATCTAAGGTCCCTATCTCACATGCATACATACAAGTGCCAAATTCAGACAGGAGCCAATTCACTTACCATTATGTCTTTGGAGTGTGGGAAGAAACCAGAGTACCTGGCGGAAACCCGTGCAAGCCTCATGACATGGTCAGCTGTGTTGGAGGATTCCAGTGCACTAGTGGCCTTGATGTAGAGTCGCCACCTTGGTGGTATTAATGGAACATGTTTCCAAGGCTATTAATAGGAAAGAGATCATAAGGTCAGTTGAATGTGACCTGCAGTAACTGCCTGTGAGCTAAACAATTGTTGATACCCACACACAACATGGACTTCTTCAGGAGAGTAATTGCTTAGTGGAACTGAGAGGACTCTATATTAAATCTTGCTGTGGTTATGAAATAATCACATACTGTATTAACCTATTATGCTTCCACTTTGTTAGTATGAAAGTTTCTTGCTAGGGCAAGCTCCAGTGCTATCACTTCTTTCCATGGCATTACATGAACACAGTACAGACACTGCTTCAGTATTGATTTCTGTCACCAAAGGTCTCGGAGGGCTTTCAAGCATGTCCCTTATTTTCTTCAATTGACACCATTTCTAAGAAAATGCTGTTTGACATAAATATAAGTGCAGCCCATAAATGCCTCTACTCAGCAGTAACTGCATGCTGCTGGAAAAGTAGATTTCAGATGATAGACATGTCTATATTTATTCACTAGTATTAGCCACACGCTGGCACTGTCAATAATGTGAAACGGCACGGCATGGTTTCCAAACTGCCTGCAGGTGATAGCTAGCATCCTGTCACCCCATTACTCATGTGCAAATGACACATTTTTCTGCTTTGTTTCATTGCTGAACAATCCCAGCCACAGCATCCCGGCATTTTATCATTGCATGTTATTTATTCTGACAGTGTGGTTGCAAGGGAAAGATTCCTAGACACGTTGATGTGACAGAGAGAAACTGAATTCCTATTTGCCAGTTATATCATATGCTGAATATAGAAGCAGAACAGTGACAGGCTTGTCACAAGCAAATACCTTGAGCTAATCAGCATTTTTGGATTTACTTAAATATGTAACTTGCTAATGATTATACACAACTGAGTGTTTTAAACTTTACACAGGCTAGTCTATACATGGTATGCCACACATACCCCAATAAAGCTGTACTATATTTTTAGACTTATATAATATTGATTTCAACCTATACAATGGCTGTCACTGTCATGCTCCACAGCCACTTATGACAATGCACTGAAAAGTGCCCGTATGAACATTTAAATCAGCTGGGCTGTTTGGGGCAATACAGACAATTCTTATAAACAGCAGAATTATCATTTAACTGAGAGGTGTCAGTTTGTAGTTTAGGCATCATATAGCCGTACCCTTGACAGAGCACACTTACCAAATGTTTCAGTGTTTTCCAGGGAAAGTCTCTCATTTTTATGGTTTTTGTTCATTTATTTTTTAGCTGGAAATTTCTCTAGTTTCAGTTGTAACATTTTGTATAGTAAAGTAACCTATTTTCTTTGTGTCAGATATATACTGTATATAGTATATATATACAGTACCTACTGTGTATATTACCTGTTCATGGTATGTTGACATCCACTTCCTTAACCGCAATCGCTTGTAACTTGCCAGTCTCTAGAAACATGGTAGTCTCTTGTAATTGGCATGATAAAAAGGGACATGTCTCTGCTAATATGTCCTTATTTTACCACACCCATTATAATTCAAGTACAGTATGTAGCCAACACTGACTAGTAGTTATGGCAGGCAGTGCTGTGTGCAGTAGGAGGTCTGTAATGGGATATATGCCATCTTATTTTGGTAGATTGCTAAGGGTTTGCTTCTGTCCATTACCAGGCTGTCGGAGGAGTAAGGGAGAGAGTGGTTGAGACACGATATAGAGAGGCAGGTCTACTGGTGTGTAGGATGAAGACCTCGTGGACCACCCTCAGGGGTAATGTAGAGAAATGCCCTTCAACAGAGAAGCCAACTCATTATTTTGTCTGCGAAAAGTATAGAATATGGGTGATGTAACTCTTCTCCCGGTGCTATGTTGAATGTTCTGTGAAAATCGCTGGCCTTGCACCATAATAGTGATGTGCAGTGGAGTCCGTTCTAGGCGAGGCATTTCCCCCTGCCCGCCCCGCCCCCCAACTCCGAGCTGTGTGTGGAGGAGGGAAAGAGAAAGGAGGAGACAGGGAGGAGCCTCCCTGTCCCTCACTTGCTCATCACTTGTAAGGCATAGAGATCGATGTCTTCAGTGTTTTTTTGTTGTTTTTTTGTTGTTTTTTTTTTTTGATTGAACAGAATGGACCAATGGCATTTGCCATTGGTCCAAACCATCCACAGAGCTCAAGCCTCTAACACAGAGTAGAAGGTGTTGCAGCGCTTGCCTCACTATGTTAGGCTACACAAGCAGTGGGGAAGCCCACTGCTGTGTAACCTAACTTAGCTGTCAAAAGCCCAATACAGCACTGCCTGTAATTAACACGCAGTGCTCCGTCCATGACAGGTTACACAGTGGGCAGGCTTTCCCTGCTGTGTAACCTGTTACAAGCCGGTGAGAATAAAGAAAACATGGTCAGCTTTAGACACTCTGAAGAGCCAGCCCACAGACAGTGCAGGCACGGTACCAGTTCATGGTAGGTGTAGTCCTATGGAGTATTCCTGCATGTGCAGAAACACACAGTGGACATCATGATGACTCTTCCCTCAGCTGGCACTACAGAAAGAGGCATCTAATACCCATTTTTGAAAGGTAAAACTTGGCTCAACTACAAAGTTTTAGTGAATTGCAGAAGGGCAATTATCAGCATACGGGGAGTCAACTGTGTTTCTAAAATGACCACTGCACAGAGTTCAGCTGTTAATGCAGTTTGCTGCTTTTGGCAAAGTTTAATACTGACACTATCAGAACCAGTGATTTATTTGTGTATAAAGCCCAATGTATGTACAGCATGTAAACATAGTTTATTTTAATAATATAGAGCTATTGACAGAATAATTCCCACACTGAGAGTATTATCACAAAGCCAAATTAGAGATATGTATTCCTCTGGGGACCTCTATCACGTCTGAGCACAGCTCTGCATTGTCTCTTTCTATAAACATTGCAAAAGGCTTTCAGATCTTGTATGTGAGAAGTGTTGTACTGGCCCTGGGTCAACTTCAAGTTGGCTGATTTACTTTATAGCAGTAGTGTTAAACAGCTAAGGTGACACTGTGCTCCGTTCCCAGATCTCCTTGGAGTGGTTAAGACAAGAGGTGTCATTTCCTGAAACATTCTGCTAACGTCTCCATGTCTCACAGCTCGGTTTGGGGGCTTTCATAATCACATTAACCCCTCATACTTGTGTATCGGTTCAGGATTTCAGTTATCACTCCCAGAAGGACACTTTAATGGTGCCTTTTCCACAAATCTTTCTGGCACCTTGTGTAAATTAAATATGTGAATGTGTACATATTTGAAAAAAACTATATTTTTTTCCCCATATATTTGCACGTAAAAAAGTAATGACAATGACAGGTTGCTATCCCCTAAACCTTTTTTTGCTCGCAGACCATTGTTTATATGCAAATGCATGCCTGAAGTCCAATGTAAAGAACTCATTGATATATGTTTTGAAGAAAAATTATACTAATTTGGGGATATATATATTTATTATATTTATGATTTAATTAGTTGTTGTTAACCAATGTTGTATGAATGGTATTTTTACTACGTAAAATCTAAAATTTTTATTTTATAACTAAACATTGATTACAGGTACACAATCTTCACAGTGCACTATAGCTTTTGTACAAAGAGAGCATAGCAAATGCTGTTTGCCTTTAGGTTCCTTTTCTCTTTACATCCGTATCTGGACAGGCATGAAGAGAGGGTGATGAGGATCAGTCAATGCTCTGATTCATTTAGTTGTGTGTGTAAATGTCAGCATGATAATTTTATTAACAGAGTGGTGTTTGTTTTAACCAGTTTGTTCTGTAACATCAAAAAGGTACCTGTGATAGGTGCATCGGCCAGTCCCTTTCCTCACTTCCTGCAATCTAGTTACAATGCTGCAGCTCACGCAGGCAAATATTTTTTTCGTTAACCTTCCATCAGTTGTGTTCACTAGAACTACATCATAATGTTGTGATGTTACCTCTGGCCAAACTTTCACTACTGTGGTTGCCATTGATAAGCAAACCCCTTGCTGTTCAATGGTAGATCAAGCCTAGCTCTGCTCACTAGACCATGCCTAGCCATGACTATTCCTGCCAATTACCAAATAAATCATCAGATTTGTAATACAGACAATCGCTAGAGAACACTAGTAAATTACATCCCAGTGCTGCCTAAGGCCGCACATCATCAGCTTTATTAATGCTTCAATAATGTGGAATAGGAGGCGCAGTTCATTTTTACATCTTTATTGAGGTAGGAAACAATTGTCAGGTAAACCTTTTTAAAACAATGGATTTTTATGGAATTTCCAGCTACTATGGACTTGCTGTAAACCTGCTTGGACTGTTCCTGGGTGTCCTCCTTAAGATATACAGTATAGTATGCAGTACAGTATATAAATATATACAGTATATATGTGTTTGTGTGTGTGTGTATATATATATGTATATACAGTACAGTACAGTAGATATATATACATATCTATATAGATATGTATATACTGTATATAGGGTATACTATAACCATATATACAGTATGTTAATTAAATACATTTATACATTTATTAAATACATTTATTTATATGACTTTTTTTATACTTATCTGACTAAACAAATTACCTTTTTATTCCATTCTTGTGTTGTTATTTCCGAATATATAAAATTGATAACAGATAAAAATGTAGTAGTAATGTTTCAAAATAAGTGAAAGTTTTTAGGAGAGATCTTACATATTAGTTCTAGTCTAGATGACATTTTCCAGGTATTTGTAATCTTTCTTATGCACATTTGAAAACAACCTGTACTGAAGGAAATATATTATCCTTCTGTTTCAAATAATTTCAAGGTCACTAATCTGGAATGAGTGTAAAGATCACAACTTCACTCTGACTCCACTGAGCATTTTCAGAGGGGGTCACCATGGCAGCATCCATATTTCTCTTGGTACAGGTCTCCTTTAACCCTTTTAAGTCTGTTTTAGTAGCCCCCCCTTCAACCCAATTTTTTGTAAGTTTCTAAACATTTACAAATATCCTGTTATCCAGTTTTTCATTTAGCATGCCACAGACCTCCTGGTCTCAGCCTTGATAGTAACCTTCAAATTCAACATTAGGTCCTTTACTGGCTTGCTTCAGTAACAGTTGTGCGTGTGCTCAGTGATAGTTAAAAGACAAGCCGTGTTATACTACAGAAAAGAGGAATGGCCACATTCTGCAGACAAAATCTGCCATTGGAAAAACCTGTTTGCAGTTTGTTGAAAAACATACCTTCCTAATTTTCAAAAAGTTTGTAAAGGCCACTGGGGAAATATATTAGAGATAGATGAAAAAGGATGAACCTGAAGAAAACAATTTGATTTTGATAATCTGTAATCATTTTATATAAAACTTGTCACATAAACTTGAAGGTGTTACACATTAAGTTAGAGAAGCATAATGGCTATGTATTCGCCAAGTGTATGATGCTCCTTGGGGTATGTAAAGGGTTAGTGTTACCATGTAATAGTGACCTGCTTGCTAAAAAGCATGTTGCCTGATCATTGCCTGCTGTGTAACCTATTTTTAGCAGATACTTGCATGAGACATGGGTGAGCTCTTCATCCTTTTCCAGTGTCCTAGGCACAACTAACTCTGTGGAAACAAACGCTCTTGTCTCCAACCAGATAAAATGGTTAGATAGGAGAAAACATCAGCGTGTGCCAGGAGATTTAAACTGACATATACAGTTCTTGTACCACACTGGGAATCCTGCCAGCCCACAGATGGGCTTTTTTTCAGCTTTAGGATAAAAGTGCTGGTGTCTGCTGTGTGCACAGACCTGATTCTAGACCCTGGCAAACCAGTCATGAGAAATTTAGACGAGTCTGACTATTCTCTGTTCCCCTGCCACTGCACAGAGTCAAAGTGGATGATGGAAATAAATATAGAAAGAGACATCTGGGCTACAGATATAGACCTTACCGTTCAACTCTGTCCATTTCCTATCACATCTTGAGAAATCCCTGACAAAATCCAGTTTTGAGGATGATTCATGCTAACAGTACACTGGGAACTTCTTCATCTCTTTTATTTAGAGTTAAAAATATGTTTCCTCTCTTTGCTCATGGAAGAGTTATAGCAAAGTTAAGTCAAGACTTCGACAATCTTTTCAACTCAACTTTTTTTTTCAAATTCTTTATTTATGAGAATCCTCAAACAAAGGAGACAAAGTGACCATACAATGCGAATATTGAATTAAAAGGAGTCAACCACATGGTAGATGCAATTGATGGAGGTGCCCTCCGCACACCTTTCAGCAGTCCCGGCCAACAATCAAATAAATGGTGCTCGAAGTAACTTCACGGATGGCACCGTGCAAAACACAAGATTGAAGAAAATAGGTCACCAGCACTCCATAAGTTAAAATGAATGAGTCCTTTTAATGGACAATGATGTCACAGAAATCCAACATGAGCCGACGTTTCGGGGCCACACAGGGTCCCTTCTTCAAGGCAAGAGATGTGACCTTGCCTTGAAGAAGGGGCCCTGTGTGGCCCCGAAACGTCGGCTCATGTTGGATATCTGTGACATCATTGTCCATTAAAAGGACTCATTCATTTTAACTTATGGAGTGCTGGTGACCTATTTTCTTCAACCACATGGTAGAAACACAACAGTTACAAACCAGCCAAAAGATACAGTATATAGGAAGACTTTAGCACGAAGTCAGTAGAATACATACAAAAATGTCCCCTGGGTAGCAGTATGTGTCTACCTGAAGAAGTAAAGAATCCTTTGTGAGGAGAAATGTTTATATCCTAAGTACACAAAAAGAAGAAGAGACAGCAGAGAGACATTGAAACTAAAACAACAACAAAAAAAACATAATTTTTGTTTTTCTTTTAAAAGTGGTCATGGATTGCAGGGCATAAGTCTTCCAGATTTGTATAGAATAGTGCATAGTGTGATTAGTCTAATGATCCAGAATACTGTATATCAAAGGTTTCCATAGGTTAATGGGCACATCTCTTGTTGTTGCTTTTAGTGCTAATAAAATTGAAATATTTAATACTGACATGTGGCAGTTTCAGCACCCACATTGCTTAAAGCAAACATCCAAATTTGAAAACTGCCTAAACTGCAGTTAAGTGGTGCTGTTTGGTCCTTTTGATGGGCTATTCATTTTTGTCTTGTACTTTTTGGCTAGAAGTCTGGTTTTATTGAGGTTAAAGGGTAAATTTATGCAGGACCCCAAACCTTTGGATAAATGCACTTTGATGTTTTCCTCTCACAGTGAAGCTAATTTCATAACATCATACAATGCACTGTGGAGCTATAGAACAGGAGTGGGGAAGTGGACTGCTATTTTTCAGGAAAATCAAGATAAAAGTACATTTTTCAGGGTACTTCCTAGGCACAACTAACATTTCCAGATGTTCTATGTAATGTAGCAAAATCTTCACTCTTGAGCGTAGGTCCACTTTAACGGCTGCACAGATCAACACCAGTTCAACACTAGTTAGAAATAGAAATAATTGGTTTCTATCTGCCCTGTTAACACCACAATGCTGCAGTTAAGTGCGGTGCACTGCATAAAAATGCAGCATATCTGCATTTTTACGCAGCGCAACTCACCGCGTCGCATGTCACTGTACCGAAGCCCATTGCAACCTGCTTGTGATGCATACACCTGAATGAAGTGCCATTTTGTGATACTTCAAAAAAGTTGAAAAAGAAACTGCTCAATGTGTTGTAACAATGCGTCACAACTACCTTACACAACAGCCCTCAGAATTTTAGCATGTGAACAGGTGTGAATGAGCCCTATTTTTTCAAGCCATCTAATAGAGCAGAGCAGGGTCAGGAAGAGGAGCGAGTAGGGTGAGCTGAGTTGCTGAAAGAGAACAACTTTAAATTGTTTCAATGCTATTGCTTTGAATTTTGCATTGTCTGCAACTGCAGAGGTCAGTGTGGACTTGTTTTGACATTAATTTACTGCTTGCTAAAAATATGTAAATATTAAGTCCACAGCCTGCCACTGCTTTACCAATGGTCCACTTTAAAGGAGAACTATGAGGTGAGTGATTTCCACTCATCCTCATAGTAAGAGCCGACCTGTGACAAAGACGCTGTCACAGGTCGACTCTATAGATTGGAAAGATTCCCCCTCTCCATTCCTTCAGCACTGAGTGGAGAAATTAATGGGGGAGGGGGCAGGCACAGCTGGCTCTGTCTCTAGATAGGCAGAGCCAGCTGTCACTCACGCAGCTGCGTGGATCTCGACAGTATTGTCGGGATCCGCCCCGGCTGTGGTGCTCTCAGTATATCGCGGACAATAGCCCGTGATATGCTGAGCTTTGGGTCAAGGGAGGAGGTTAGCATATGTCCTCCCATGACCCTAAAGAGAACTATGGGAAAAACACTTACCTTATAGTACTCTTTTAAGGTATGCTGGCAGCACAGCTTTTATAAAGTAAATTAAAGGGTTTTATTCAAGGTGACAGTTACTGGATTGCAAATGAGCTGATCTCATATTGCAGTGAAAGAAAGTGTTGTTTGTCTGCATTTAGAAATTTCAACAGCTCCTAGTTTTTAAAGCATTATCCTACCATTTCATTGGAATTGAATGCTTCTTTAAAATATAGTTGGTCTGTCTTAATGTGAATATTCTTGTTCACTTGATACACTAATGTTACCAGCTGTGGATTGTAAGTCATCTATTCTCAGAACTGATGTCAGCACAGGAAGGAGACATGGCTGTCTAGATAGCTCACACTACTTTTATATAGCTGCCACACCATTTAGGTGAGCTTTGTACACCAAACAGATTTCCATTTTTATATAAGCCTTGTTTGTCTGGTAGCTCATTGGCTACATACTGCCATGTGTCGCCCTCTACTAAGAGCCCTTGCACACAGGTGGACCTGATCGGAAGCCCAATGTTAGTCTATGGGCAGCCGGACCTAAGCGAACAGGCGTCCATTTACACCTGGTTAACACAGGTTCCAACCAGGTCGGGAAAAACAAATGGGTCAGGTTTCTCTTTCCCTGGACAAGATCGTGCTGGAGGTAATCTGATATAAACAGACACAAGTCCATATACATCCGATTCCCCATAGACCAACATGGGCCCAGTCATTTCACTTTTTTTCCTCCATCGCATCTAAGGCCAAGGGGGCTTAGATGAACAACTATGACATTTTTACAGTTTATATTTCAAAGTGTTTGTTTACAGTTGTACACATACAGATTACCAACTTTGGCCCTCACTTTTTTGACAGCATATTTTAATATATCCTGTTATTTTGACATTTTATGGTCTTATACAGGGTATTTAAACTATCAAAACAAAGGGCCGATTCACTGTTCTTTGGACCTTAGGTGGGTCGGATTGTGGCAATTTTTGGCATTAGTGGGAGGAATAGAGTCTTATCGTTGGTGTCAGTTGCAAGGAATAGTGCCCCATTGTTGGTATCAGTTTAAGAAATAGTGGCCCATCAGTGAGAGGATAGCGCAGAGTTACAATAATATGTATCACCATCATCGTTGAATACATTTTACTGGTGGTGATAGTATGAATAATTTGTTTTTGCTATTGTCAATTTATTAATTCCAGTACTGATAGTGCAGAACTACTTTATATCTCTTTTAGTTGTTAATTAAT
>NW_017306304.1:2873776-2879019 GCF_000935625.1 Nanorana parkeri
GATATTCCATTGTTATCTCAAATGTAAATAACACATTTGTGATCCTTCTGTTTAGCTCTCAGGAGTTTGACCAACTTTAAATTGCTGATCTAGCAACTGGAAATAAACTATTAACACTTATTTCTGAATCCAAAAAAGAGACACTTTTATTAGCAGTTATTGTGCTGAGAAATCCAGTTTTTATTTTATGACTCACTGGCAAGACAGTTAAACTGAGCTTCGAATCAGCTAGTTGGGGAATGGCAAGTATAACTCCTAGTAATGTCAATGGGAATTGTCATTGAGGGTAAGTACAGACCACAATGACAATTACAGCAGTGTCTTAAACTTAATAACCTCTTTATTAGTTGAAGAGAGGCTCTGTTTAAACTCCAGAGACATTTCATATTCTTTGCCACATAAATTTCCGCAGCACAGGGAGCTCTTCTAAAAGTGCCTCATTGCCTTGGTAACCTTGAAGACTGCAGAGAGCTGATAATCCTTGACCACTTTTGACCTACTCATGAATTATAAAGATCATTCTGTAAAAAAGTTCCTATTTCAATAAGTGTGTTGAGGTATGATATACCTGTGGAGAGCATGTGCTTACCTTTGCATGGGATTAAGGATGAAGTATTTAAGATATGAACTTGAAGGGGGTCAGCTAAAAATGGGGTACTAGTACAAATGACAGCTGCCTCCTAACTTTTGAATTTTTCTCTAGTCTAGTCTTGGAGCTCAAAAGTATTGGTACATGTACTCGTACTTGTACCGAGTACTGTACTTGGTATCTGTGCAACCCTACTCTGAAGTCAAAGGAGCCACACTGTAGACGGAAGCTGCACACATCAGCTTTCAGAGGCTGGACCATGCTGCAAAGACTCGAAAACAAAAACGGCACTAAACCAAAGGTGATGTAAGATATGCAGCTAGATTAATTACTTTTTTCTTTGTGGGTTTAAAGGAGAACTATGGGGTGAGTGAATTACTTATCCACATAGTTAGAGCTGACGTGTGACATTGAAACTGTCACAGGTTGGCTCTATTGATCGGGAAGTGAGCGAAAACATACCGCCGCTCTCTCACTTCCCAATCATCTCCCTGCAGAGAGTGGTGATCGTCAGTCACCACTCCCCACAGGGATTCCCCCCTCTCCTCCCCAATCCTCCAGTGCTGACTGGAGGGACGGACGGGGACGGGGGTGGGCATAGCTGACTTTGCCTTTAGATGGGCAGAGCCCACTGTCAATCAGCCAGCTGGTTGGATCTCGACAGTATTGTTGGGATCTGTCCTGGCTGCAGCGCTCTCAGCATATAGCTGGCAATAGCCCACTATGTACTGAGTTTTGGTTCATGGGAGAACGTTAGTATATGTCCTTCCGTGACCCTAAAGAGAACTATGGAGAAAAAAAGTGACTTCCCCATACTTCCCCTTTAATAACGCTTTAAGACACATACTTCCATTCCTTTTTTGTTGCAACAAAATTAGATATTTTAAATAATATTGCTTTAAGGAATTATTCAATTAAAATTCAGCTTTATGTGGAAACACAATTTGTATAAAACTTTTTAGGAACAGGTGGAGCAGAACCTGGCCATCTTAATAAACTTCCAGTGCATCTTTCTTCTCATTACAGCAATTTTAGCTATATGTAATAAGACTGCTATATGGAAATACACATTTAAAATTCAGCCTTATGTGGAAGTATCTGTTCAGCTAGACTACACCCGTCCTTTAAATATAAAATGCGGATGAGCAAATCGGTTTCCTGTTTTACTGACATCAAGTTCAGTGAAACATTACCTTCTCCTTTTCCGCTGCCAAAGTATGAGCCACAAAACATTAGTCTTTTGTTTTTATGATCTGTGTTTCATGTTCTACCATCCTGGGGTGAACATGTGATCACAATTAAATCTGATTAGTAAGAGACCACAGAATGGCTCTGTCATAAACATGGTTTCCATACATGTCTAGAAACCATTGTTCTTGTTGGATTAAATTCTTTACTTGTACTACCTAGATTTATATCTTGATATATTCATAGGCGTTTAATGGTCATACTGATGACTCACGACTAGCAATGGTTCTTCAACCATGCCAGCTCATGATATCATAGTTTTCCATATCACAGGCCCAATTCACAAAGATAATAAGGATCCTTTTTTCAAACAGTGACAATTTTCAGCTGAGTCCAATGAGTACAGCCAGATAGCTAGAAAATAACAATCCTAAAGGTGGCCATATACTGTACAACCATCGCATGGACAGGCAGATCGTACTCTCGATCATCGCAAGCCCGCCCCCCGAGGGGCGGGCTTCCGATGACCGCAATGCTGAACGGGCAGTGTGCGCGTGCGCACACCGGCCCGTTCGGCATTTGTCTACCGAGCACCGTTCAAACCAGCTGAAAATCGTACGATTTTCGGCTGGTTTTCTAGAGTGCTCCTTAGACAAAAGATGTGCGACCGTACAGTAGAAACGGTCGCACGTCTTCGTTCACACTGCTCGATTCTCGTACGATCGCGGGATTTCCCGCGATTCTCGTACGAGAATTGAGCAGTGTATGGGCACCTTTATAGTGTCTTCATAAGCTGAGCTGTTTGTACATATTTATTACATAATCCCATATTACCTGTAACATAAACATAGCATTTTTTAGAGTTTTGCTCTGATAAATGTATTTGGGAGAAGGTTTTTATACAGAACTATATCATTCCAAATGAAGAGAATTACATTATCTCAGACTCTGCACATGTTAACAAAGGCAGCTAATGAAATTTAAAGTGACACTAAACTCCAGGAGTTACATCTTAAAAATGCATTTAAAGTGACATTAAACCCTCAGATTTTTTAACATAAACCAATACTGTAATGTGTGCCTTACTGTAATCCATGGTAGTTTCCCTTCTCTTTGCTGCTCTTCCTTTTAAATCCTCATGTCTTCTCATGCTTGGGGAGAACTTCCCTTTTCAGCTCAGGGCCTCTTCCTGTAGTGCTGGCTCAGGTTTCAAGCCTATACAAACGTATACACAGACACCGTGTATCCATTCCTGAGACAAGGCAGTCTGCTGCAAAACAGAAGTTCTGCAGAGCATGAAAACAGAAACAGATTTAAAAGGAAGAGCAGCAAAGAGAAGGGAAACAACCATGGATTACAGTAAGGCACACATTACACTATTGTTTTATGTAAAAAAATCTGAGGGTTTAATGTCACTTTAAGTACTTTAACTATTAACAAAAATGTATCTTATAGCTGTAGATCCTCGAATCATCTCTGAATTGGTGCTGACACTGTCCTTCCTTCTGGAGGGTGGATACTTTTGTTCCCCATGGTCCCTGTGTGTGTTGTAAAATAGCCACCGCTCCAAGTTTGCTCCCGTGGTGGACTACAATATCAATACAAATTAGTAAACTAAAAGCGAGATTGTAGTCCATCACAGGAGCGACCTTGGAACAGTGGCTACTTTTCAACACACACAGGGACCATGGGGAACAAAATTAGCCACCCCCCAGAAGGAACAACACCAATTCAGAGATTATTTGAGGATCTACAGCCGAGTGATACACAAACTACATTTTTGTCAATAGTTAAGGTCTTTGAATGCATTTTTAATGTTTAACTCCTGAGTTTAGTGTCACTTTCAAGTTTTAAGTCCAACTCCAGCCAATTTTGTTTGCCATGATTTTTGATAAACTGAAAAATGGAAATGTTTTGCATTTTCTGTGTGTAACCCCAATGGGGGGGATTATTGCTTAGTTCTTATCCCTGTGGCATTTGTACAGAAAATGGGGATGCAGCTGTCACTAAAACAGGGAAGCACAAACAGCAAAAACATTGTGTAAAAATTGAAGGCTTCTCTCCCAACGGGGAGGCAATAACAGCAACAAAAACCTGACAGGGAGTCAAATAAAAGAAGTGTTTGCAGGAAAACCTTTAAAGTGTTATATTTGTTTGAACAGCAGGCTTTATAGGGAATATAACTATCGAAAAGAAACAGGGGACTTTAATTAAACCACCCAAGAAAGATCTATAGCGGAGAAAGATTTGTTTATATAAAAATAAACACATTTTACTGTTACAAAATATTACAATTCAAAAAAGATATTTTAAAACAAAAAGATGGACAATATATGGGGTAGTTTTGAGAGTATGGTATTGAGCATATTACATTTATTATTGCCTTAGAACAGGGGTGCCTTCAAGTTCGGGGGATTACTCAATTTTATATAAGCAGGATCATACTTTCCTGGTGGGAAGTATTCGTTCCCCAATAATGGTATAACGATCGAATTATACCCCCAACCGTTTCTTGAAGGTTAGAGATATTATGACAGGAACAGAAATCCGGTCATTGGGGGAGTTGAGAGAGCAATGGGGAGAATACCCTTTAGATTGGTGGAGATACCAGCAATTACAGCATTTTATCCAAACTCTTCCAAAGCCCCTAAGAGTAGGAAGCGACATAACAGAGTTTGAGTCTATCTTGGGAAGGCAGCAGACACCAGAACATTGTCTATCACTGATGTATAAAGCACTGCTGTCTAAGGAAAATGTAAATGTACCTCGATACCTGAATAATTGGGAAAGGGAATTCGGACAGAAACGGAAAATACTAGCATTAGCTATGGCTACAACCATAGATATAAAAACTAAGGAGATGAACTATAAACTCTTAGCTAGGTGGTATCAGGTTCCACAGAAAATGCACAGAATGTACAATATAAATGAACCGGGATGTTGGCGGGAATGTGGGGGGGTGGGAACTTTCTCACATATTTGGTGGGATTGTCCAGTGATACGACCTTTTTGGGAACTGGTGAGGAGTATTATCACGCAGATATGCGATGTACAACTACCACTGGATCCCTGGAGGTTCTTATTCCATCTCACAACAGACTCAGAAAAGAGCTACAAAAAATCCCTGATACCACATCTGTTAAACTCAGCTAAATCCTTGATCCCAAGGTTTTGGGGGACACCTAAAATTCCTTCAGTCTCTGAGTGGTTTGTCAAACTGGACTCAGTAAGGCTGATGGAAGAAATGGTAAAGATGAAACAGGATAAATATGGGGAATACTCCCAGATATGGGGAAAGTGGGTGGAGTTCAAAGAAACGGACGTGTATTGTGCCTATATATGTTAGAAACAAGCCTCGGGGACAGAATCAGTAAAATATAAACAATAGAGGAAGAAGAAGGGGATGAAATTGAAAGAAAATGCAATACTGTAAACATCGGAATTATAGAGTCTTGGGAGAAGGATG
>NW_017306304.1:2879133-2891376 GCF_000935625.1 Nanorana parkeri
GCACTAAAAAACACTAAAGTAATAGGCGACAGGAACACAAAATAACACTTTAGCGAAGGGGCACTATAAATAACACGAGCCTATACATAATGTTAGTTGGGTGTTTTTTTTGTTGTTTTTGTTTTTTATCTCTCCTCACGTAACGTTCACGAAATGGGATAGTAGTACTACCCGGAGCAGTGGGATAGACCACCAAGAGGGTGGACAAAATGAAGGGGGGGTGGAGGGAGGGACACATGGAGGGATACACGGAATAGCTAGGGGAAGATGACGCACATAACTTGGGGACCCTCAGATGCATATTGGGTTCTTTGGTGGGATAGATGGGTACAGATAATGGATTTAAATGGAGAGGGGAAATAATTTAGTTTGGGTGTCCGGATCTGTACAGACAGATGGGGTGGATACGGGGGACGAGGGTTGAGCGTGAGAAAGGGGTTTTAAATGAGAAGGGGGAGAAGTAATTGTATGGTAATTGTATGACAAATGTATGGTAAGATTGTTAAATTTATGATGTTTAAAACTTAATAAAGAATTAATAAATAAAAAAGAACAGGGGTGCCCACCAGAGGCATAACTAGAAACCTCAGGGCCCCGATGCAAGAAAGTATTAAGGCCCCCCTACCCCGCCACCAAAAAAACCCCATGATTTTAATACCTATGTTTTCTATGTATATTAAATAAACAGTATGAGGGGAATGCATCAAAACTGAAGCAGAAGTATCTGGAGCAGTTGCCTATGGCAAGCAATCAGCTTCTCTCTTCAGTTTGTTCAGTTAAGGTTTAAAAATAAAAGGTGGATGTTGATTGGTTGCCATAGGCAACTGCTCCAGGTTCTGTCTGCTCCAGTTTTGATAAATTTCCCTCTATGTATGTTATGACTTTCGGGGCTAGTTCACACCAGTTCCAGTGGGTTCTGGCCCGATTCGGTGCTGGAACGCATCCCCGGCCGGCTCACTGCATTCTGGGGCGGGAGGGGGCGTGTTGTTGCATTAAAGTCAGTGTGATCTCCCGCACCGGAACACATGGCAAATATAATGCCACCGTTCTGGTCTATCTGGGCCCCCCCCAAACTGGCGGAACACCAGGGCCTGGTCGCAAATGCGACTGATGCAACCCTCGTAGTTTCGCCAGTGCCGGTATCTGCACTTAGTATCGGGGCATTTTCATGAGTATGAGTGGTGTATTCCTACTTACTAATATAATGTATTGCTGGGACTTGTAGTCCTGTATAGTTGGTGGTATTCTGCATTGCTGTATAATCATCATACAGCAATGCAGAACACCACCAGCTATACAGGACTACAAGTCTCAGCAATACATTCTAATTATAATAAGGATCGGAACATATCACTCATATGTACCGATCCTCTGCCGCTCCGCCACGCACACGCGGGCTCAGCTTCTCCTCCGCATGCAGCGGGGGATCTGAGGAGAAGGGAAAGAAGCACTTCAGCCACGGGGCAGCGGAGGAGGGAGCTGCTGTCACAGAACTAAGGCCGAGCAGTGAGGAGAGAGAGAGGCGCCTGCTGTCAGATCCTGGCCGCACGTCTCTCTCTCCTCACCGCTCGGCCTTAGTTCTGTGACAGCGGCTCCCTCCCCCTGCCACCCCTGTTTGCAGCAGTTGCTTCACTTCTCCTCGGATCCCCGCTGCATACAGATGGGGGAGAGCAGCGGGGATCCAAAGGAGAAGCCCCATGGCGGGAGGACAGGACATTGCGATCTACCATTGATCGCTACGCGATCGACTGGTAGATCACGATCGGCCTAATGGACACCCCTGCTGATGCCTTACATGGATTGTATCCGCTTCTTCAGCACCACCACAAAGAATACTTGCTGTGAGCTTCACATATATGGTCTGCGTGTTTGTATATGATGTAGTAGAAATAAAATACAGTTATGTTGACCTCCTTATGTGTAGACAAGGCAGGTACTCCAGAGGTCATTTATAAAATGCTGTCCATTGTGAAATAATAACAATATTCTCATGTTGTCATTGATGACCAGTAAAAGGGGGGCATAATAGACCCAAAATATGCTGCCTGACAGTTGTCACACTTATATACAGTACATACTGTTGTCATTATGCAAATGCTGATCTATGTTCCATTCTCAAAGGAGTCCTAAAGTCACAGCATTTACTATCCTGTTATAACAACAGCATTATATTAGGATTACATACTAAAGTTGTTTTTGCTAATGGAATTGAAGTTTACCTGAAAAATACCTTTTATGTAGTGAGTGCTCACTTCCATCTGCCCATCACTTTCAACAACTTCTTGGATTCCCAGTGTTCTTTGCATCTCTTTCTTTGCTGCTTGATTTGATCCAATCTCAATTTTTCAAGACTACATATCCCATATTGCATTGCTTCCAGCAAGCAATGCAAATGTTACATTGTTCAGACATTGAGTTGTAATTCAGCAGTGCATATTCACAGGGCTGAGTGAAATTGTGTCAGTTCATCCTATGGGCATCTTCAATAAGTAAGTTTACAAACTTCTAGATCATTATGGTTATTAGGAGTGGGAAAGAACTTATGGAAATTCAATATAGAAATACATTTATTTTTAGTTTTTGACCATAGATACCCTTGAAGTTAATCCTAAGCAGAATATCGAAAGATTCTTGTTTATTACGATAAGTACTTTTGATATGATAAAGGTTAACTGCTTGTCTAGATGTCTGAAAATTGAACTTGAGATTCCCTACCTCCCTTTAGCTTTTTTGAATACATTAACACAAAATTGCCTGCTTTCAGCAAATATCACCTGTCTACTTCAGACCCAGAAGATAATGCAAACAGAAATCCATTCAACTTTCATCTGATCAGTGTAGGAGAAAGCAAAGGTCAATGAGACCTAATATAACAATTGCTCATAGAAGCTAATAGACTGAATGAAAATGCGTTTTATTCATGTTTATGCTTTACCTCGTATCAGAGAACTTGGATTCAGAGTTTATCTAGAACCTATGCACATGTAGATATTCATTTTTGTCAGTTGAAAAAAAAATATTCAGTGTGTCTGTATTTGAAATTTTTAATTCCCTGTTGGTTTTTTGTTTCTTTACCTGAACGGTTGGACTTAGTAATTGCATTCTTGAAATAAACTACTAGATTATATTAACCTTTCCTACCGCCTTCAGAAATCTTACAATGTGCTGATCCTGGGACCATCGGACCCCGGTGATAGCAGAGATAGCTAACACCTGTACTTTGAGGGAGCTGAGACTCAGTTTCTGTTCCAGACCCCTTTGGAGAAACTCCAGCATTGCCTTCGGAGAAGGATGAGCAGGGTCAACATTGTTATCCCTAGCCCATGTGGAGAACACATTCCACAAACGATAATAAGATGTGGAAGATGTGGAAGTGGACACTTTCCTGGATTTCAAGAGCGTGTCAACGACTGCTTGAGAAAATCCCGACTTCTTCAGCCTCTCCCTCTCAACAGCCATGCCGTCAGCTGAAGGTCCTGAGGATTCGGGTGCCAGATCGGCCCCTGAGAAAGAAGATCCCCCGATACTGGGAGTCTCCACGGATCCCGGACACTTAAGGACATGAGGAGAGGGAACCATGGTCGCCTCGACCAAGATGGGATAGCAATGACCGTCACCCTCTCCCTTATCCAAAAACAATACACTGTCCTAGGAGGACAGTAACAAAAAAGACTGGGGAACTCGGGAGAAGGAGGTGCTTATATAGGCTAGGGTAGTACACTTTAACCCTTTTTGTTCTTATCAACTAGGGGTAGGAGGACTAAAACCCATTTGTCAGCGCTGCCATGGATATGAACTGGAAACAGTAAATTAAGCAGCATGTTGTTGTTTTTCTAGCTGCAGACATAGCAAGTGTTGTTGGTCCCTTCAGTAGATCTTTGTGTTTAAAGGGCTGGTCCACCCAAAACTAATATTTAGTTATTAGTTGAAAATAATGACAGATTGATTAGGGGAAACCAGATGAGCATAGACTACATATCAGCAGCAGACTGATTACAATCTGACAATACTAAATTTACTAAGCACTCCTGCTTAC
The DNA here is from genome assembly GCF_000935625.1 of Nanorana parkeri. Classification (NCBI taxonomy): domain Eukaryota; kingdom Metazoa; phylum Chordata; class Amphibia; order Anura; family Dicroglossidae; genus Nanorana; species Nanorana parkeri. The sequence continues at coordinate 2,883,170 of NW_017306304.1, forward strand.
AGGGTGGTACAAATTCATATTACATTCATTAGTTAAACTAACATATTTTTCATTTACTTTCAATTACTGTTTTCCACTTCCTGTTCCTCTTTGCACATTAGTGATGTAGCCTAAGAGATGCATCCTGGGAAGGATACATCACAGTGCATTGCTGGGAAATCTCATCTGTGAACTGCAAAATCATTTGAGGTCTCAGGGAAAGGCTTTTTTTCCCCACTGAGATGATGTGCATGGTCACAGGACCTATTCACATGTGCCAGAGTTCCAGGAAGTAAAGCGAAATATATTAATCAGCCTTTCGTAAAAATGACCACTGAGAAGAATAAAAATCCAGCAATTATCTAGAAGTATCTGTTTCCAGATTGTCATTCATAACCATTTCTAAATGTACCTTTGTTGTCATTTTAAAGATAGGGGTAAAGTTCTTCTTTAAGTCCTTTCCCATCTTTCAACTCAAATTATGTGGCTATCCCATACCCCCAAACCTTCTGAGATGAGGAAGAGGGGCACCTTTTAGCACAATGTATTTAGACAATGGGCACAACTCTATCACATCCCCAGTTATGCCAACCCTTAAGAATTTGTGTGCCAAAAATGATTGGTTGAACCAAGAATTGCTGTTTTTTCAGCATTACTTTTCCTTTATACTGGCTTTTTAAAATGTAGGCAAGATAATTGAAACAGTTTTAGTGCAGAATAACCCTTTTGTAGTTAAATAATACCTTTTCATAAATATCTGTACATCAGACCAAAAAGAGGAACAACTGAGGAGGAAAGAAGGACAGAGGAATCTGCTTCTAAATAAGAGATGTTCCCCCTAAATGAAGGGAATTTAGCAGGTATGGATATCCAACAATATTTCTTTGCTTATTGTCCTACAAGATGTTCTGGAGATACTGATACTCCGTATCACTTTACAGTGATAGGTGTTAACCATGTGTGCGAGGCTCCTAAATCTTCCAGTAAGTCATAGTAGAAAAGATGTCAGTGCCTCAAATCCTACATGCCTCATAGAAGTTATATATCTCTACATTATTTTGTGTTTTTTTTTTAAATTCATGAATATGTATGCTTTCATACATTGGTGCAGGCATATTCTAAATCATAATCTGCCAAGCCTTCTTCAAAGCAGCAATCCATTTTACAGTATAGCGCCACATCTGCGGCCGCACTAAACCAGTCACAATCATTATACTTTCCCTTGTTATATAAAACTTTCTCCACTCTTGCACAGAGCTGACATTTTCCACCGATACATGGAATAAACGTAAGAATGAAATTATGACATACCAGAAACCAAGTCATACTTTTCAATGCTTAAGTAATGTTTTGATGCCATTGTCATTTTAATGATGTCCCGGTATGCTGCGACTGCTGTTGGAATCCTCTTTGCACAAAAAGAGGCAGAGCGTACAGCTTGCTTTCAAGCGAGTGTATGCAGTCAAGAAAAATCATTCCACACAATGCTTTACATTTTCAAAGATGTCACTTATGTGCCTTGTACTTTTTTATCAAGCATCTGAAACCTGAGAGAAATGCACATATAGCATTTGTCACAAGTGCAGAAATGTTAATGGTATATTGCTGTCATGCATCAAGAAAATAGAAGAGCCATGCCGGCCCGTCCTTGCTGTCTTAGTTTCTTTGTTTGTTTGCTGATAGGAATGGTAATTGTAGCAGCTGAATATGTGTCTTATGTACAATATACTTTAAAATGATCTCAACTGCTTCTCTTGTTGATGTGTTGTTCGCAAATCCCCACAAGCACCTGTCACTGGGGTCCTCTTGAAATGATATATTTGTTGTTTTAGAGGGGCATCTGACAAGACTTTGAAGCAAATACACGGGGCTAAGGAGGGGGTCTTATGTGTAAAGAGACATGTGGCATGTGTTGCACAGGCAGATTATTGACAGGAATCGGTGTTCCTCGTTTGTAATGTGCCGCACTTAATCTGCCAGGATAGCATTTCCTTCTCGCTCATTCAATGCCATCACAGCTGAAATGCAAAACCGGGCGGTTCAGTGAAAACTTTCATCTGTCATCATAATCAAGAAGGCCTGTCAGATGAGTTAAATGAGCAGAGCAACTCTTGTGGAGAAAGCAAGACTTCCACTCTTCAAGCAAATTTCCCCTTTGACGTTATTCATTTTATTCACACAAAAACCTGTCAGAGTATTTCGTACAAAGGGTATGAGGTTTTATGAGCTTGGGGATTTTTTCCTGTGAAGATTTTAGCATATATACTATTTAATCGATCATGAATAAATGAATGTACAAGCAAGGCAATTAATAAACTATATGAATTCAATTGACATTGTTATGCATTATTTAATCCAGAACTATAAGCACCCTTATACACAAGCACACTGCTAGAATTGCATCTGATTCTTGTAAATTGGCTGAAACTTTAACTTTTCAGTCAAAGCTAGGTGGTTTCATCAGGGCCAACCTACATTAAAGAACCAGGTGGAAAATTATTAGCCAAACAGTGACTGCAGCTGCAGACCCTGTTTGGGTATTGTGACAGCTGCAGGTGCCAGTTGTTAGAATAAAATAAATGGCAGGGGAAATTGTTCTGTTCATACTGTTTAGCGTGGATGGCCGAATCAAATGATTTTCTTAAAACTATACGTATATGACCAGCCTTAGAATATTATATTATTAAGCTAAAGCTTAAGCTAAACTATTAAGATAAAATGTAGGGCCTAAAAAGGTCTTATGTGACAGTTCTGAAGTCTTAGTCGATGATTTAAAAAATATCTGCCCAGCCATATACTGGGTGAATGCCGTTCGCATTCACCCAGTATTCCCATCACTGGGTGAAGCCCAGGAACATTGGAAATTCTTATGGTTCTCTGCTCCATCTAGTAGCAATAATGCTGTACAAATGGCATTCACCTTTATGGCTGGGCGGATGTTTTATAAATCATCTCCTTGGTCTTGGTATGTGACCTTCACAATGCATTCTAAAGCAGTTGCCTCAGTGGCATTAACTTAAACAGCACAAGATAAGTGTGACCTGTAGAGCACTTCCCAGTCAGCTCTTGTATTTAACACATTTGATACCCTGTTGTGATAATCAGTATCTTTGCAAAGAAAGGAAAGAAGGGAAAGTCTGTGATACTCTAATCCTGAATCCAGACAAGTCCACTAGTGTATGAAGGGTTAAACAAACAATCTGTATAATATGCAGATAGTTTTTATTGTACTTTAAGATGAGTAAAACAGCATTGTAACTACAGTGCCAAAATAAATGAAAGTATTTTGCACCTACACTCATTAAAGCTTCCTACCTACTGGTTATAATTCCTCTTTAAACAAAAAAAAACCTAAATATTGGACTGGCTGCAAAATTACTGGTTAGGTTTTGTAAAGTGTGCTAGATTTAGTTAGCTACACTCCAACAGGAGGCAACCAAAAGGCAACTTCTGACACAATCATTATTTGCGCCATATTTATTCTCACTTATGGAGGGGGGCAGTTTGGCTTGCCGCCACCTTTCTGGCCAGAGTGACCCAGGTTGCTAAGAGCCCCTAGCAACCTGTGACACTCTGGCCTTGGCCTTTGTCCAAGCTCACTGACATCCCTGGTTGTTAGGAGCAGAGCAGGATGCTCTGGCTGGCATCCTGTCCAGCTCCTGGCAACCAGTGATATCATTGAGCCCCCCACAACTTGCTCCACGATGACAACCCTCCCCCATAACTTGCACCAAGAGCAATTAAGCCACCTACCCCTCAAACCCCCCTGGACCTGTATCACAAACTCAGCATCTCTACGATTAAGCCCATGAGGGTGAAACGCATCAGAGATGGGCATAAAGTTTGTAGTTGGTAGATAACAGTGTGCAGCATTCTCTCTTCATGTTCTGTTTTCGTGATGCGTGGCCGGCTCCTGGTTGGCACCTGTAGCCACACTCAGGGCTGCATTTGGGTGGAGACTGATACCAGATGGAGCAGTGAGATTTAATTTTGTTGTATATACAGCACATTATGGAAGACTTACCTGCCAAACCAATGTCCTCCACCACTGCGCTCCTTCCTCGCCGGTACTTCCATCTATGTCCTGGCTTTCAGGTCTTTGACCACTTAATTGGCTAGGTCCCGATGATATAGCTCCCATGCATGCACACAGGAGTTACTTCATCTCAGCATGCCGGGTGTATAGACTAAGGTACACAGTCAGAAAAAAAATAGCTAAATGGTTTAAGAAGCTTTTATGGCAGAACAGACTTGCATGACTTCTGTCATAAAAAGCCTGTCGATTGGCAGTTGTTTTTTCTTACCTTACTTCTTACCCATCCTAGCCCTAACCAAAACTTTAAAAAGTTTGGGCTGGAGATACACTATAGATTTTTAATGACTGCAACCACTACAGAAATATTACAAATACTGCCTAACATGTTTATGATGGAGAAGTTTATCTTTGTTATCTTAAGCAACCGTCTTTCCATATGTGACCTCATCCTCCTTCCTCTTGACATGTTGAAGTCTTGTGTTCTCCACTATACTTGTCAAAAGAGAGCAGAATAATTAGATAAAAAGGTAAAAAAATATTTTTCCAGAAGTGAGTGCATGGTATGGAAGCTCATTACTCACACAGAAAAACTCGGAGCCATTATTCATTTCCACTTTGGAAAATTAAGGATAAAGAACATTTATAAGTAAATCACATTTCATTTTTTAGGGCTGCTCTGGTATGTACTGCCCTTCCCTTTAAGAGACCTTTAAGAGATGGTTACGAAACACACACTGCTGCTGTCTTTTATTGTACTATGAGATGATTTATTTTGCTGGTCAGTGCTACTGCTTCTGCATAGAAAAGTTTGAAAAGAGCCAATTACTGTTTCATATCTTTCAGGATGTGCTCAGGCTGATGTATAAAACAGAGATTACAAGCAATCCTTTTGGGGAAACGCATTTCTTTCCTCTTTTTTCCTTTCTTCTCTTTTTTTTTTTTTTTTTTTTTTTTTTTTTTTTTTTTTATAAATAACTCAACATTTTTGTAAAGTCTTCAAAAAAAGTCTGTTTTCCTAATCTGATATCAAAAAACTTTGTTAAAAGAATGGTTCTTGGAACTGTAAGTATACACATATTTATGTTTTGATTAATCAGAATATAAAAATGTATTTTAAGTTTAATTATTATGGGATACATCTTTATGTTAACAGATACTTAAAAAAAAAAAAGATGCAGTGGCGATAGAGCTAGACGCTCCCCTGTTCCATGACAGAAATTGTCATATGTGTGTGACCCCTAGATGCTTAGCGAAAAGAAGACCGTAACTAATAATTTTCATAAATATTGTCACTTTGATTGCAAGACTAGTGGACTTTGGGGACAATTTTTCAGCAACAGAGCAGAAATTTACACTTTTCTTTTCAGACAACTGCTTTCCTGGAGAATTTTAGTATAGTGGTAGGTTAGGGTTATTTCAACTGTTTGAAGCCCAGTTCATAGTTTTTTTCTCAAGGTTCTTTGGTTTGGACTCATGATATCAAGGGTCCTTTTTCCACTCTTCCTCAGTGTAGCAGGGAACACTACATGACAGTTTCCTGTATTTTCCTCTGAGCCCAGGGTAGCTTGATGATGTACCCCCTTGGGGGTGTGTCCTTCACACCCTTGACTTACAAGAAGCGAGTTGAATGATGCTGGGAGTCATTCAACCAAGAATAAGACAGGCACTGATTTGAAAAGAACTCCTGCCTTTCATTCAGACTCCTCTCCTGTACGGAAATTGCTCACTCTAATTGTATTGCACAGTGAGAGCTTCTAACAGGGGACAAAAGAAGCTGCAGCAAGTCAGATAGTGCCCACCTCATTTCCTGGTTGGAGGACATCCAGCATCATCTAGTGATTTTCCCTCCAGCCTTACTGTTTCTGACCTGCCCTTTCATGTATTGGTTTTCAGTTCTTATAATCATAAAGGCTCAGCATCAGATGTGGGTGTTACCGAGGGCCGTCTGCATACAAATGCCGCCTGCCTAGGAATGCCCACTCCTCCAGACTGACACTCACATCACTCACATCAAGGCACTCCTCCCAAGAGCCAACCCACTGCTTGCATCGAGGTTGAGGGCTCTTGAAAAGAGTACTGAGACAGGATGCTTTTATGTTTCTAGGAAGCTATGTACAGCAGCCTGCTGGTCCCCCTTCAACCATAATTTGCCTGCATTGCATAGAGATCATAGAGACTGAGTAGAATTTAAGAGAGTTTTTGGTGTTCCCGCTCCTTGTGTGTTCCAGTATACTTTGTGCGTTGCAGTTCCTCCTGTTGCATTCTTCAACTAATGAAATAAATGAAACACTACAGTGTTTCTTAAGCTCTTTTTACCTAGTTAACTTGCCAGTACGTGCCTTCTCTTCCACTTCCTGTTTTAGGGTGACAGTGTGTGTGTGGCTATGCGTGTCAATCGAGTGATGCCGGCCCAAAGGGTGCCGGCGGTGGCACCCACTGTGCAAATTTGGCATAATGTATGGACAGCTTTAAACTCTGTGTGCACCTGTGTGTTTAAAGTGTGTTGAGGGTGCATTACATTGTAGGTATGCTGCATGTTTTAGGTGTGTTTTACATGAGTTCTATATACTTTATCATTCATCCCTATGTAACATGCATTTTGCTGGAAACCACACCAAAGATGCAGCAGGTGGAACACTTTTCAAGGCACCACACCCACTGCACACAAAAAAAGTCACATAGGTGTGAATAGGGCCATAATTGGCACATCTTGGATGTTTATACTGTGTTTCCCCGAAAATAAGACCTACCCCAAAAGTGAGACCTAGCACTATTTTTAAAGATTCCTGTAATATAAGACCTACTCCAAAAATAAGACCTAGTTTGCTGGTAGCATGTGAGGGGGAACTTGAAGAGCAGGAGAGATAGAATGAGCCTGCAGGGACATACTGTATTAAGGGAATGACAGGGTACTCCCTCCAGCCAGCACAGTGATAGGGAGCACTCCAGTACCATACTTCACCAACTGCTGTCCCCCTGAAGGCACTTATTGTAATGGTACTGTACTGTAATGTGTACAGGTAAATGTTACCATACTTTACCTCGCTGTCCACTGTCTGATGTCCCCACTGCTGCACCGCTGGTACCGCTGTCCCTGATGGCAAAGGGAGCCGGAGCTGTAGAAAGCAAGGCTGCGGCGGCGGAGGGAGCAGAGCTGCATTAGCCGATATTTCCTCTATAGCGCCGGTTACTGTGACAGGCGGAGTGATACCAGATGCACTCCACCTGTGAGAGTGAAAGAAAGGGATCAGCATTACCGATACGGACCAGTAGGAAAAGAAAGAAAGAGCAACAGTATTATTCTCATTCTTACCACACTAAACAAAACAAAATAAGACATCCCCTGAAAATAAGACCTATTGTGTTTTTTTGGGGCAAAAAAATATAAGACAGTGTCTTATTTTCGGGGAAACACGGTAGTACCCTGTTTCCCTGAAAATAAGACCTACCCCGAAAATAAGACCTAGTGTGTTTTTTTGAGCCCAAAAAAAATATAAGACAGTGTCTTATTTTCGGGGAAACACGGTAAATGAACATTTCAGTCATGCATCCTACATAAGTCCTCTAATTCCTGTCTGTCTGATCACAGCCAAGCCGGCTGGAAGCTGATTCTGTGTTTGCAGATATTGTTTGCATATACATCATGCACAGTGCCAAGAAACATCTCTCCCACACACAGAATGAATACTATCTAATTTTAAAGTTTGCATTGTCAGTACCAATTGATAAGTTATCCAGTCCGGTGGAAATGTAAAGAATAATTAATAGTCATACCTATTTCTTCTCTTGTATTTCAATGCTGCTTTAACCTCCCTGGCGGTAATCCCGAGTCTGGCTCGGGGTGAATTTTCAATGCTAGGAGCGGTAACCCCGAGCCAGACTCGGGGCTGCAGATAAAACTGACACTCACCTTGTCCCTGCGAGCCCGCGGCGTCCTCTGCTGTACGCGGCTCGAAAATGAAACTAAAAGCCGACATCTGACTTTTAGTTTCGTTTTCGAGCGTCACAGCCGGCGGGAAATTCAAAAGTGAAAAGTTGTAATGTACACAGAATACACACAATACAATGTAATCTGCTATGATTACACTTATGTATCAAACTATTTCACTTCAATTTTGTCCCTAGAGCTTTGTCCAGTGCCCTGCCTGACACTTTTTCACAATTATAAGAAATTATAATATAATAAATAATT
>NW_017306304.1:2891719-2918915 GCF_000935625.1 Nanorana parkeri
ATTTCTGATAATTATTTATAATTTATTATATTATAATTTTTTCAATTTCGTGTTTCAAACTTGATCATATCTGGGATGTCTACTGGACTCTTGTTTGGACAGATTTAGGTGAGTTATTCCTAGGATTTACTAAGAGCTACAGGCCTACAATGTAAAACATATTTGCTTGAAAAACAATGTACCGCTTTTGGTACCTAAAATCCTGAATAATCATACCGCCAGGGAGGTTAAGAACACAGTTGTTATTTACTGTTTGCTAACTATATATACTAGTAAATGTGTACCTATTTCTTCTACAGATCATATACAATGGTTCACAGTGACCTAATACTTTCTGAACAATAAGAAAATGCAGAGCAACAATGATGTACAAAGTACAGTAACTATAGTTATCGAAAGCCACTTGGTAAATTATTCCGGCAAGCAGAAATGTTACTGGCTGCTATGAATTAATGCCCACTGCACATCCTTGTTGACATTTCAGTTGTTCACAGAATAAGCTTAAAGGTACCCTGAACCACATATGATCTGATGGTAAAACTGGGGCATTCTCTGTTTAGGTAACAAATCTCGGGGAGCAACAATTTACCAATAAACAAATAAATACATTGGATGTTTAATCTTTATATGCCTTCGATTTACCAACATTCAGGTAACAATTGAACTGAGGATGATGGGATACAATCTGACTGTATAATCCTTTGCAGCATGTTGAGTGCCCATTCTAAAATGTCTATCAGTCTACCAGATTGGAGAAAGATACATCCATTATTTTCGACAGCAGGGCTCTGCGCATTTTCTCTTTTACAGAAGATGGGAGAAGTGCCACAAGATATAAACACTGCCCAGCTGCCTTAGCAAAGAGAAAGTTAGGCATCTAAGGTCTGCCATTTTATAGTCAATATTATTGAAGGGGTAAGGTGATGGGATACAGGTTTTATGTCAAAGGTACAGTTATCCTTTTAGTAACTCAGTTATTTGCCTCCATTCAACATTGCATGGTGGGCTTTTCACAAATGTATTAGAATTATGTACTAAAAATACATTCTGTTGTACAAAATATGGATCGACATGGAAACTTAGGAACCACACCTTAGGCCTGACTCTTTCTGGATATGTTTAGAAAGCGAAATGATTACAGTTGATTTTTAGTTTTTCTGCCAGATAGTTACATATTTTCTAGAAACTAGGACTTTAAAGGGCTATTTAAACACATTCCTATATTCAGAATGGTTATCTCTTCTAACACAAAATCATTACCAATTAACCTCCGGCCCTTTTCACTACGGTAGCAGTGCTCAGTATCTAATATACATCTAGCTATTAGTTGGCAGAGTTCCATCATGAAAACAGTGTTGATGTTCCTTGATTGCCGATTACTGACAAACACAGTGAGACCTGACAAGCTAAAGAAACAATGCCTTTTTCTGACACATATTGCTGTAATATTAAAAATAAGTTGCCTTCCATCAAATGCTTTGAGTTCACTTTTTTATTTACAAGCAAAAAAAGAAAAACTAATGTAATTTGTGGCAAATCATGGGCTATAAAGAAATGTATGTTTACATATATGGGAAAGCAGTGTGGGGTTGATACACATATGCTGCGCTTTTGTACTATTCTGTTTTTATACCAGCCAATTTTTATTAATGTAAAATAAGAGACAGATAAACCCTTTTGTGAAAGTGCACACCAATTTTGGTCATAACAAATATGTTATTATAAAACAGGGCAGAAAACTGATACCGCTGCCCTTGCTGTCTTTGTACCTTCTAAATGTACATGCTCTGGTAGGGAATGGGGAAACAAACTAGCCATACTTGATTGGTTTGCCTGTCTGAACCCCTGATGTTTGTAAACCAACATCATGCTGCATGTCTGTCATTTTTGTGGTGGTAGCACTACTGCCACTAAATTAAAGATCTCCACCGGCTTCTGTTTGCAAATAAACAGGCCAAGGGTCTGGGGTGATGTCATTGACAAAATATGGTCATAACTATATTTGGTTAGCGACCACCCAGACACCCCAATGACATAACATTGTTGATCATGGCAGGTTTGTCGTGTCTGTGGGTTAAGTCATCATGTCGGCCTTGCAAGGTACCCTCCCAATGTTGAAAGCATGTGGCCTGGTATGGTTCAGGAGGGGTGGGGATGCATGCCTCCCTGTCTCCCTTTTCTGGCCAAAAAGTATTTTATTAGAAAAAAAAACAGTGTTCCCTGATGTAAAACTAATGTCAATCACATCAAAGTGCCACCCCCGGTAAATGATAGATCCCTGGACGCTGTTTGTACATTGTACTGCTTCCAAACTTTACATGCAGGTTCAAGGCATCTCCAAAGCAGGTTCTTTAAAGATTTTAGTATTTTTAATGTTACCCTTTAAGCTGCATTAAAAGACCCTCTCCCTGCTGAACAGTATTTTTAAAGAATGTTTTAGCATTAGTACATGTCCATGGCAGTGCCCAAATACCCATGGACTTTTTTTTAAACAAACGCTTGTAAACTGGCCTTAAAAAAGGTCAGAAAAAAAACAAACCAGACTTTGCCTCATTCGCTCATCACTAGTCTGCAGGAACTGTAAATCTTATTTTTATTGAATTAGGAACTGCTTAGTGACAACTAGTGGTTTTAGGATCTGCTCGTGTGTTAATTAAACTTTATCCTCCAAACGCATGTACAATTATTTAGTGCAATATGGCCTGACACGCAAAAAAAAAGTACGCTGTTCTTTTGCTGTGTGTAAGTGTATGTAAACAAAAAACTGTTTCAGAGTTTTTTAAAGGGAAACCACACCCAAAAATGTTTTGGATATCCTCTCACTTTCTGTCTAGATGATAAGGATTACATTTAAAAAACTAGGCAGAAAGTGACGGGATATCCAAAATTTTTAATTTGAGAGTAGATCATCCATTGGGGACACTTGTTTCGGTGACAGCTGTCTAAGATGTGAATTTCTCTTACTTTGTGGAGGTTTCCTCTCATTTCCTGTTGTACCCCCATAACAGGAAGTGAAGGAAATTCTCCCCTCAGGCACACAGCAAAAAATATGCTGATAACTCTTCTCTACTCTATCCACAACTAACAAAAAAAACGTTTGCTGATTTAACTGTGACTGTAAATTACATTAATGTAATTTGTTTAGGTGCTCTCCTCCAAGAGAAAGTATACTGTATATATAATATATACAGTAAACTTCTTGATAGATGCCGGATAACTGTAGTTTCTGGTTGCTTAAGAGTTACTATTAACTCTCAAGCAACAACCACCCCGCCCTATTCATATGCTGGCTAGACTCTGCTATTGGCTATTTCAAATTGCCACAGGCAATATCAGGCTGGCTATTGCACATGCCCACTGCCCGTTGTTTACATTCACCTGCCAGCTGGGAAAACTAGCCGTCGGCCGCAGCAAGATGTAAACAGAAAATCTCGTTAGCAACTAAATAAATTTAGTTGCTAAACATTTTTTTTTATTGTGCGCATGTCTATCAAGCAAGCGTCAAAAAAAATTAGGACATATGCTTTTTTTCTGGTTGTTTGAGAGTTCTGCTTGCTTGCTAATATTTGTTTTTTTGACTTGTTAAAGTGACATCAAACCCTCAGATTTTTTAACATAAAACAATACTGTAATGAGTGCCTTACTGTAAACCATTGTTGTTTCCCTTCTCTTTGCTGCTCTTCCTTTTAAATCCTCATGTCTTCTCATGCTTGGGGAGAACTTCCCTTTACAGCTCAGGGCCTCTTCCTGTAGTGCTGGCTCAGGTTACAAACCTATACAAACCTATACACAGACACCATATATATATTCCTGAGACAAGGCAGTCTGCTGCAAAACAGAAGTTCTGCCCAGCATGAGAACAGATACGGATTTAAAAGGAAGAGCAGCAAAGAGAAGGGAAACAACCATAGATTACAGTAAGGCACACATTACAGTATTGTTTTATGTTAAAAAATCTGAGGGGTTAATGTCACTTTAATGATAGTTGACATATGAAGGTAAGGCAAAATAAATAAAGCACCAGTAAGGCTAGAATATTAAGTGACAATCAATTGCATTATACAAGTGTTCTCTTGAAACAGTGTATTGATAAAATGCATTTGAAATATGTTCCTCTACAAATATTTTACTTTAAATCCTGGCCATCTGGAAACAGTACTTTACTGCAGCGGTTTGAGGCTTGTGCATTTGCTTCATGAAACAGAAATATCTGCGAGCATATAAATTGCATTTTTTTTCTTTAATAGACATGCCATTTTGCCTTTTCTATTTGGTACCTGAGGGAATTTGTTTTTTACATCTTACGTTGCTTCTATAATATTTTGTAGGAATACTAGAACCTTTTGAGACATGCAGCTGATACGTGAAGCTACAGTATAAGGTTATTCCCTGGCTGTCCATCCCATAACATGCACTCATTTATCTTTATTGAAACAGTTTATTCCCCTTGGAACACAATTTTTCTTAAATCGAAAGGCTTGGATATTAGAGTAGACACCCAAGGAACACAATATTTCATGCTGAAATGTTAGATTACAGTACAAGGCGCCGAAGTCTGCTTCCTTCTCTTTAGCAGCAAATTTAGCCAAGTACTAGAAGTGACATGCTGTATTTATTTTCTTTCTCCGCCACATATTCTGAATTACTGGACATTAAAATAATGGTCAGTTCAAATACAAACTATCAAATAGGGCAATGCTGCTGCATACTTTGCCTGCACTTTATGAGCAAATTAAGCCTAAAAAAATACTTTTCTCCATGGCTTATGACATAAAGATCAATTTGAATTGTGCTTTTGCCTTTTTTGGTCTTCGTAGCAGATGTTTTTATTCAGCCATTGATAGCATAGTTGCCAATAATGGTAATTTGTGACTTCAAGGTAGAATTTTGATCCAGGACCGTGTATGAACATAATCCAAGCTATCTGTTTTTCCTATGGTTTGTGCAGTTTCCTTAGCAATTAACAATTTTTGCTTGTTATAAATTTTATTATGAAACATTTTACTGTCATTTTTTATTCTTGTGATTTCAGTTGTTAATATAGATTGCTTGACTGCAGCTTAAGCAGGTTTAAAAGAAACCTATTATCAAAGAAACAAGGGGTGTGCCATTCTGAAAGCCAGACTGAGTTTTCTGTTTATATCGGCTAAAGATGAATGTATTAAAACAAAAGGTTTGCAAAAGTGTGTTTTCTTTAGAAAGCAGCCGCAGCCTGAGTAGAAGCTCCTGTCCCCTGCCGGCATGGTGCAGAAAAGGAACCTAGTTCTTTGTGTGGAAGCAGTGATCTTTCTGCAGAGGTGTGACATGTCCTCTGTTGTGTTGGTGTTAGAGCTTTTCAAGCAGAAGGGGGCATGGGCTTTGCTGATTGCAGAGTTATGGGTTTGACTCAGCAGGTGGTGTGTTAATCCTCTGCAGAGAGACCACGGTTTTCACATTGAGAGCAAGGGTCCTGCTCTACAGTTTGCTGGCAGGTGACAATGTTGCTTTCTAAATGCAAATGCACCAATCAGTTACAGTCTTGCAGTCAATGAAGCCAGAGTGCAGGTAGAACTCCCGATGCGCATTTTTGTGTTTGGGATAGTCAATCAGATTGTATTGAAGCCATAGCACCCAGGCAACTAGGATTTTTAGAAGGAGATCAGCAATAGCTGCCACTGGATGTACCAAAATGTTGGTACATCCAGACAAAGCTTTAAATTTTGGGAAGATATTTTGACAATATATAATGCACCGGGGTAGGTTCCTGGTAAGTAAAGGAAAAGTGTTGCTCATTCAGGTTTAAGTGCTATATTATCCTGTTTTTATATGCGTTTTATATGCTTTTATCTTTTATTTCGGTTGCTTAAGCTGATATAGCTCGTACTAGTTAGTCACGTTCAACTGGACTTGTTCTGCAATGTTGAAGACGTTTTGTAGCTTATTATGATCACCTCTTAAATTCCAATGATTGTCAGGGACATATCCCAGCATTGATATCCAAATAGGTAGCACAGACACCGTAATCCAATCAAATCCAATGATCAGGGCAGATCTCTTGACACATTCTATGGTGATTGGATTAGTTACTGGTCAGATGGTCATTAAGGGCTGTCTTATGTTACTTATCATTCTGTGGACATTACTTTTATTATTATGGAATTTGGTGAAGGAATGTTCTAACTGTATAAATTGATCGCGCTTTACCATTAATGGCTTTAAAATGACCCTGTCAGCAGAGGGGAACTTTGTATGTCAAAGAATACGTAATAGAAAAGGCAATTTGTTTACCTTTCTGGCAGCCCATTTGTTGAGTTTCTGCATCTTTAAATAGAATGATTGGGTTCTATACCATAGTTCTCTTTAGGGTCATGGGAGGACTATATACTCAGAGTGCCGCAGCCGGAGTGATTGACAGCTGGCTCTGCCTATCTAGCAAAGCCAGCTGTGCCCGCCACCTCCCCGTCCGTCCCTGTAGTCAGCACTGGAGGAGGGAGGGGGAATCCCTGTGGGGCAGTCAGTGCTCTCTGCAGGAAGATGATCAGGAAGGGAGCAAGCGTTGTTATGTGTTCGCTCCCTTCCCAATCAATAGAGCCGGCGTGTGACAGTGTAATTCACTCACCCCATAGTTCTCCTTTAAACAATGGTGCGTTCTGCTGGCTCATATAAACAGAAACAGGAACCATACCGCACTCCTTACCGGGATTCCCACTTGATGAAGATGGGCGCTCGAAATGACTGCGGATGGCACCGCCACACATAACTCTAAGAGTTATCTCTAAGCCTGATGAAGGGGACCCTGCGAGGCCCCGAAAGCGCTTGCCAATGAGATACAGCCATTGGCAATAAAATATTTTGCTTTTTCAACTTATGGTGTGCTGGTGACATTTTTCTATTGTATGCTGGCTCATATGTCACTACAGGATATAGGAGTTGGCAAAAGAAACCAATGAATGCAATAGGGGAAACAGGTATTTGACCTGTCTGGCCAGTTGAACACTTGTAGCTGCAGGGGATTCATCAGATGTATGTAGTTAAAACCCCATTGGGGGCCAGATACTGTATGTTTTACGGAGGGCTATTCCTTCCACTAATACTCACCAATTCCCCTTTCAGAGAGACCAGACCTTGTATGTTGCCTGTTTGAAATTCAGCAAACTTTAGCAGCAAATTTCATTGAAGTATGTTTCTAGTATGTTTCTAGATTCTGGCTTTTTTTAAGCTTATGGGTCAATTACTGTAAAAAAGGCATGGGAAGCTGGGCATTGCCATGGGGAGCATGTACCAATGCAAAAAAAAAATGAATATTATATATGGCCACACTTGGGAGATGCCATAAAGATGTTAGGGAAAACTATATTTATCATAAACAATCTTAGTGACAGTGTACACTGGCAACACATATTTGGCTCTGGAATTAATCTTTTTCTTTTACAATTACCTTGGCTTACATTAAGCAGCAGCATCCCAATCAGATTCATTTCATCAAGCTTTAGCAGCGACACATGATCTTTCATTTAAAGGAGGCCTGCTTTGACCACCAGACTGAAATTGGCTAGTAGTTTGCCGACGCTGTCCATGTTCTTGCTAACAAACTGCTCTGCCGCTGGACAATTTCTATTAATTTCCCATTAAGAATGAAACCACAGATGATACTGCACCACAACATTTCAAAGAGGGAGAATCGGCTGAAATTTACTAGAGGAAAAAAGTACAGACAGGTGTTTTATTACAGGAATTAAAAGTGAACTAAAGCCAAACCTTTTTTCAGCTTTAGTTCTCTCTTGGTTTACAGGAGTATATTTACTAATGTACTCCTGTGACCCTAAGTCAATATCTAGCGGGCTACTGCTCACAATTTGCTGACAGCACAAAGCCGTGATTCAGCTGGGAAAAATCCCAATGATATTATTTGGATCCATCCTGCTGCCTGATTCACAGCTGGCTTTGCCTTTCTAGAGCCAGATCCAGCTGTGCCCAACCCCTCCCCTGTATGTCCCTTCAATGAGCGCTGAAGGAGCGGAGAGGGTAGGGGGAAAGCCTGCAGGGAGCAGTGACTGACAGTCACTTCTCTCTGCAGGGAAAAAACTGTGAGCTAAGCGATCAGCAGTTTGTGATTGCTCAGTTCTTGATCTATAGAGCCGGCATGTGACACCTGCAGTGTCAAACGCCGGCTCTAAGCATTGGGAAGAGTACATTTTACTCTCCCAATACATTTTACTCACCGTTATAGAGATATAAATGGCCTGCAGCAGGACATTTTTAATGAGGGAATTGACTGAAATGGACTAAGAGTACAGACGACTGATTTACTACAAGAGACCATAGATGGCACAGCAGTGTAATATTGGCCAACAGCAGGACAATGTAAATAGCAAGGCATGGCCTAAATTTACTAAAGACAAAAAGCACAGGCTCAGGGTTTACTACAAGAATAAGGATACAGCAGAGGATACAGCAGTGTACAAGTGGCAAGCAGCAGAACAGTTTTAAAGGAGAACTATGAGGTGAGTGCTTTTCACTCACCTCATAGTTCTAGCCGACCTGTGACAATGAGACTGTCACAGGTCGGCTCAGTAGATCGGGAGGTCAGCGAACACATACCGGCGTTCGCTCACCAGCTGTCCCAGAGCTAGCTGTCCCTCACGCAGCTGGGCGGATCCAGACATAATTGTCGGGATCCGCTTCAGCTGCGGCGCCTCAGTATACTGCGAGCAGCAGCTTGCGGTATACTGCGGGGGCTCAGTATACCGCGAGCTGTAGCTTGTGGTATACTGAGCTTAGGGTGATGGGAGGACGCTAGTTTGTGTCCTCCCGTTACCCTAAGGAGAACTATGGGGAAAAGCCTTAACCCCATAGTTCTCCTTTATTTAGGGATGACTGGTGTATCCCTTACTTTTATTTTATCTATAGGAATGGGGGTGGGGTTGTGAGTATGAGTGATATGATGTGAGGTGGTTTAGGTGTGCACTGTTCTAGTACTTTTTTTATTTCTTTCAGTTGATGCAGCTGTGTGCAAGGCACAAGGCAGCTCCAAGTATAGATTGTGAATTGAATTGTGAAGTGAATGGTGCCGTATGAGCACTTTAAACCTAAAAAGGGCCCTGGCAACACAAAATAAAAAATAAAAGAAATGAAAACCCCAAAAATACCACCCCTGGAAAAAATATATATTTATATATATGTTTCTCATGCCCAACAACTCTATCTAAATTTTAAACTATTATAGTTCCATTATGAAAAGCTTTGGATCCATGCAAAACATTTTTAAAACAACATATTTCCACTTAATTTTCTAGTGACTGCCGTTCTCTGATGATTTCATACGATGCACACTGTTATTATCAGTAAAATAGAAAATCAATGCTTGTATTTTCTCTGCATCAGAAACAAGAGCACTGTTTAACCAACAGTGCTTCTCTTAGAATCCCATGGCATTAATATGTCATTGTACGGATGACATATCGACACTGTGACTTAAAATCTTGGCCCTTTGTCAAGCCATGGCAATGTTACAATGAGCTATTGTCAGATGTAGTCTGTTTTAGAAATAGTGCTGTGCCTGGCATTCACAGTTCATCCATGATGGAAAAAGTATGACATCTTGTAAGGGCTTGCATTTACCGCGGACATGACATCATATACATGTATGCAGTGAAATAACTTCTGAGAAAAAAAGCTTGCGTGTACTTCAATTCTTTCAGTTCTGTTGCTGCAAGAAACATGACATTTTCAAGAACACAGTTGCATGTGGTCATTATAAAGCAGTGTCAACATTTGTGAGAGATATTCTCAATTGTCCTTTTGAGGGCTTGCTGCTGCTTTTCTTCGAAAAGTAATCCTTTGATTGCCAGCGACAGACTTCTTTAGCCCACACACAAGTGCAGCATTTTTTTTTCTTTCAGTGACATTTTAGGACCTTTGACAGTATTTTTTTTCGAGTGCAGAGCTGTATCTACACGATTCTCTCAAATGCAAACAGAAGTAGCCTAATCTTTTGAGCAGTGAATGACAGAACTCCCCATTCCACCTTCAACAAGGTGCCCCGTTGTTCCTTTCAACACACTGCTTCCTGCAGACTAAATAAAATGAATGTCACAATGAAAGAGGAGTTAGGTTAGGGCCAATGGGGAGATGAAAAGAGAAGCAGGCCACTTTTATTAAGGTATTTCTCTTCTATATGTTATTTAGGCACACAGGATTTTTACTGAATCTTTCCAGGTTTATATTACTGTTTATTTTGCTTTTAGTTTGATCTGTTTTCTTTAATGTGAAACCTTGCATATCCAGTGATGAAAAGACAAGCTTGTTGGCTATGTGCAGGAAGTCATAACCTAGAACACATTCTCACCCTCCTGATGGAAATCTATGATTTAAACATTTACTGTTAAAGGGAAATGTATAGACAAGTAGAATCAAATGAGTAGAAAAATATATTTCTAACTTAAACTCAATTGCATAAATATTATGTATCACTGAAAGATCCAGTAAACATCTTTTTCGAGAGGGGGTTAAATGGGATGTGGGTTTCTGGTCCCATTCTCCCTCTAGTTATCTGCCTGTAGAAAATAGTGGACCTATGGAAAATGTGTGGACATTTACAACACCCAGGTAGAAGGGAAAACTAACCGAAATTTAAGGGGGTTATTCTCTCAAGAACCGAAGTATCCAGCCGTAGCTTCAGGGGGTTTCTGCTTGCGCGTGCCCCCCGCTACAGCTCGCTGTATACTGAGACCGACCCAGCCGGAACGGATCCCGACAATGCTGTCGTGATCCACCCAGCTGGCTGATTGACGGTGGGCTCTGCCTATCCAGAGGCAGAGCCAGCTGTACCCGCCCCCTCCCCCTTCATTCCTCCAGTCAGAGCTGGAGGATCGGAGCAGGGAGGGGGGTGGGATCCCTGCAGGGAGAGGTGACTGACAGTCACTACTCTCTGCAGGAAGATGATTGAGAAGGGAGAGAGCTATGGTATGTGTTCGCTCACTTCCCGATCTATTGAGCCGACGCGTGACAGTTTAATTGTCACACGTCGGCTCGCACTATGAGGACAAGGGATTTTCACTCACCTCATAGTTCTCCTTTAAGTAAAAAAAAATTAACTATTTTTTTTTTTTTAATAAATAAAAATTTAGAGTAAATGTTAGAGTAGGGTTAGAGTAAAAATTATTTTTTTTGTACAGTAGCTCCAATATTTTAATGTGTATTGTCCATTTTCAAATTATATGTACATACATGTGAATATTATCAACCTCATGTTTTCTTTACTTCACCTGGACCATGGAAAATGCATTGTAAATGCTTTAACCTAAAAGCAAGACCAGCTATCAACCATGTAGTATTTTAAAGCCAATGTTTTTCTGCATAATGTTTCAATGATTTCATGCTGTAATTTTCACATTATGTGTACCACAGTCCAAAAAAAACCTCAGGATTTTATGGTCACTTAATTCAATTTTACACTCCAAATTATTTGAAGTTGGTTAATACAGGTGACAGAATGTTTGGGTATGGAATGAATTATACCCGATGCACAGCCTACTGATATAAAGACGGTATTTTAACTGCATGTATAAAATCAGTGTAATAGATTTTAAAAAACCTTTTCAATGGAGGTGTGTTTTCCTTAGGAAATGTGGTGTACTTTTAACCCAGTTGAAAAACCTGGGAAACTTTGATAGTTAATCCTCCTTCTTCCTGTCACACTAATAGAGCACGCAATATTATTAAAGAAAATATTGGCTATATACCCCCAGATTAGTATTCATTTTGGAGCAAACGGGAAAAATTCAGAATAAACTATTTGATGAATGGGTCAGTAAATTTCATGTTTTGAAGCCTCACGAGGGTAAAACATACAGCTTAATCGCAAGAGTCATACTAATTGGCTCGCACTTTTGAAATAAAATATATTGCACTTCCCTTGTTATTCATGATGAGGAACAATGTGCATATGGAGATTTAGACAGCAAGTGGAAAGGAAAGTATTATTAAGAAAGAAAAAATACAATCCTGTACTATTTTTATGTGAAGGGTAAAAGAACATCTACATTTTGTGTGAAAAGAAAATTACATTTTGTATCTTTACTGCTGTGAAAAAGTGCCACTGTATAAGGGCTAAACTTTGAAGCAGATCCGCAGCAAAGCTTCTTTTAGTCTTGGATAGTGTAGGAGAAGAGTTTGAGCCCCTGACACTTTTTTTTTGTCTGTGCCCTTGATTGGGAGATTTACTTTTTTAGTCCAGTGACAAGTAAACCTGAGAAAAGTACAAAAACGAACCATATAATATACACTCTCGCGACTTATGTATAAAGTGTATAGATAAGTGAATGCCATTTGCACAGCATTCCCGCTACTAGATGGAGCCAAGGAGCATAGGAATTTTCCTGTCAGTTCCCCTAATGGAAATATTTCCCCACACTTCCTGTCCTGGTGAATCCCAAGGTAAATGAGGGTAAATCACCTTTAAGGCCCCGTTCACATATAGCGAATTGTCGCGCGATTTCCGCCGCGATATCGCGCATTTTTGCCGCGCGATATCGCGAGAAGTCGCCGGCCAATGTTATTCAATGGAGCTGTCTTAACTCCATGTCGCGCGTCGCTCGTCGCGGTCGCAAGTCGCTTCTACCGGACCCTTTTTTCTGCGGATTTTGCGCGATTTTGCTTTTTTTCTATGGAGCCCGACGGGGAAGGTCGCGCTACCGTCGCTGGATCGTCGCTGGAACGTCGCCCCGAAAGTCGCGCTATCCCGGCCGTGCGGATCCGCTGCAAAAGGTATGTCGCTAGGTGTGAATGGGGTCTTAGGGTACTAGAGTGTAAGCTCTCCCGAGCAAGGCCCTCCTGTACTGAATTTGTGTTGTAACTGTACTATCACTACAATTATGCGCAAACTGTTGGTGCTATATATAAATCCTGTATAATAATACTACTAATAGTAATAATAATGGTTAAACCGACAGCACTAAAAAAAAAAAAAAAACTAATAAAGATTCAACTCCTTTCCTACTTTATCCAATGCTAACAAAATGTCTGACTTTTTTTGCTGATAGAGGACAGTATAGGAGGGTCCAATTTCTATTTGATTGTGTATGAAATGATTAGTGCATTTTTATATTTGCATAAATTAACATAAGGAAAAGTCTATTGCATGTAAAAATAGATGTTTGTCCATTATGCAAATGTAGTTCGTTCCTTATGAAGATAAGTGTGAGGGTTTGGAAACATATTAAACTTTATTTGAGCAGTAAAGGCAAAAATTAGTTATTTTTATTTTTTTAAATCTTTTTTTAAAGAAATAATTGCTATGTGTTCCTGTAATGTTTCCTGATTAAAAAAATACCAGTATGCACAGTGCTATGTTTAGGGTGTTGACACTGTTGTAAGGCAACATTACACTGTTGTGAGGTTCATTCATAAGTTCATTCTAGTTTTGATAAATTATGGGAAGTTTGGAGATGGGGATTTAGTTAGACTAAGATTATTTTGATTGTTAAGGAATTAAGATGAAGTATACAGCACAGGAAAATTACACTGTGAGTTCTAGGTGATTGGTTAATCCAGCCTGATAGACATTTTAAGGCAACCCTTAGATTTACCGGGTTATGAAGGTAAGATCTGACCATTCAGCCTAAAGGAGCTGTTAGAGGAGTTGGAACAGAGTGTTGTAACTGACCATCTTATTATCAGAAGAACAACAGTGACTGGGGCAGGATTTCCTACCTGCACAATAAACTGTTCCCCTTAACAGCAACTGCCTACTAGTTTAGGGATCTCCTACAGATCTGAGAAGTCTGCCCAATCCAGCCAAATCAGGCTACTGTCTTCCCGTGTCTATGGATTCCCTAAAAATAGTATATATGGTTTTCAAAATATGAAAAATACTGGAACAATGTAATCCAAACAGTTGCAAATACTAAAACTCCACCAGGATCTTGGTTCCAACAAAATACCAAGGATCTACTAAAGCCACCATTATGCTTTATGGATTTAAATTAAATAAGTCTAAAAATGTTGAACTATATGTAAATCAATTATTAAACTCTCATATAGGATTCAACATCTTAATTTTATTTTCATGTTAATTTTTTATCTTTTTAGGCCTACATCCTCATTTCAAAATTCAAATACCTGGTGATCCTGTCATATAGGTCTTTGTACCGGCACTATCTGTTTAGGGTGACAATGCTGACCCTGTTTATTAATTGCGCTCCTGCATTGCCCTGCTTTGTGCTTTTGCCTCATGGGCTACTGATGGAGACTACAAGTGTTTCAATACACATTAAACAAGCATGGTATACTGTTGTTACCATCAGGAAACCTCCCTGAGGAATGCCATGCAGACATCACTGGAGTAGGGATGTGACTGAAAACAGGCTGCTGGGAATCAGCAGAATGGAAATGCAGGATGGAAAAAAAATAAAACAGATTTTAATTTAAAAAAAAAAAATTGTTTATAATACACAATGCTTTAGTAAGCTAAAGGTCATTCAGTTAGGATTTAGACCTATTCAAATTTAGATGTCCTCCAGAGTCACCTTGACACCATTTCATTTTCTGCTTTTGATGTTTTGATCTTGCCATTAGCTTTGTAGGTGTTAATAACTTTCTCTGTGTATTTTTTTTAACAGTCTTCAATCTGCATTTCTTTCATAATGATTAATCCAGTAAATAATTGCTTGTCAAGCACACTAATAGAAATGTCTTGAAATTACTTCAGATATAATTTCTTAGGCTCCAGACTCTGCAAATGCTTTGACAGAAAGGTGAAAGGTTCAAGTGCTGACAAGG
The DNA here is from genome assembly GCF_000935625.1 of Nanorana parkeri. Classification (NCBI taxonomy): domain Eukaryota; kingdom Metazoa; phylum Chordata; class Amphibia; order Anura; family Dicroglossidae; genus Nanorana; species Nanorana parkeri. Next base: position 2,906,480 of record NW_017306304.1, read on the forward strand.
TCAGAATAGCATGTATTTAGATATAATACTGGCATGGCTAATTCTGTAATGCTAATGTCAGGCTTTGAAGCCATTCGAATTGTAAGAATTAAGCGTGTTCATGTTATTTGTGTGGAAAGCCAAACAAAGTCCTTTCTTGAAAAGCCTACATATGTTTTCCAATGCAATGATTCTTTTTCTATAATTACCAAAACAATTAAATATTTATGTTTCCATTTTAGGCCCTCCAGGACAAAGAGGCAAAAGAGGTAGACGAGGTGAACCTGGTAAGCTCTCCTTCTTTTTCTTATTCTTACAGGGTTATTCCCAAAAGGGTGCAGAGTTTGGAGAAGGCAGGAGAAGTGAACAATCTAGGACAAAATAGCTGATTTGGAAAAATTCTCCAATTTAGCTCACTTTCCAGTTCAGCTATGTTGTCCTAGATTGTTCCCTTCTCCTGCCTTCTCCAAACTCTTCACCCTTTTGTGAATAACCCTGTTAGTCTTTTTTTCATGAAAGCAGAGTCACTCTTAGCTTGAATTGTAATATAGTATCCCCTCTTACCATCACCTTTCTAGTAGACGTTGCCACTGTAGCAGATGTAAAGACCCTGGCATTATGCAATACACCTTCTATTTTACTGCTCTATGCTGCAAGAAGGAAGTTTTGACTGAGTGCCATCCTGTGACATACCAAGCTATAGGGGTAACGATAAGGCAGCTTTTAAAGAAAAGAGAAAATCAGAATGGAAGTAGAGAGGAAGCAGTAATCTTAAAGAGGTGTTTGCTAGACATATGCTTCCTGTGTTTGTTATTAGGTTATGAGCTTAAAAAAAATAAAGATTTAGCAGTGGGCGTAGGGATAGTGGTTAGGCAGTGGGTTGTTAGGGGTAGTACTTACAGAATTGGTGGGGTGGAGATGAACGGGAGGGACTTCAGGGGTGGATCGGAGGGTGGGATCTAGCATCAGCCAGTCGGAGAGAGTTGATGGTCTGGCGAACTTCCTACCCGCCCCCTTTTTTTGTTCTTTTTGACTGGTTATGTAGCAGGTTTCCTGTGTTGCTCGGGGGTATTGGTGGGTATTGTCATAGCAGCAGGTGAGTTTTAAGATCCTTGAAGGTGGGCATTTGGGTAAAATGTCAAGTGGGCCCATCTTAGGTATGGCTCCACTCCCCCTCTGTTACTAGTTGGAATGTCAGTATAATAGAGGTGAGTGGTGGTATCTGCAATTGTGCAGTTGTCTCTGAGTCGGTGTTCCTGTAGCTGGAGGCCTATCTACAGGTATGCAGATAAAGTGCATTGGTTAAAATGCCTTAATGGACCTTGGACCCCATTGTTGTTTTATCTGTTATTTATATTTTGTTAATAAAAAGGCTGCCATGACCATTAAAACTCCAGTTGGTGTCCTTGTATGGTTATTCAAATGGTGTTGTGGGAGAGGAGATGGCAATAGCAGTCATTCTTCAGGTATAAGTCCTCTTCAATACCCTAGTCATGTAAAAATCCATTTGCAAGTACCTTCCATAGGATGACACCTGTACAACAGCACAGGTCAAACCTGGCATTAAAACGAAGCATAAAAGTATTTTGCATGCAATTAATTGTTTTTAACTTAATCAACCACAGTCCAATACCTATAATTGTATTTTAAAAGCAGTTTGTCAGGATTGAAATATGACATCTGTTATTGCCTTAATTTTTTTAGGTGCAGGTTTTAAAGCTGTTATCTGCACCCAGTGTTTACTACCTGGAGAGTCACTGACCTGGGAAATGTAAGTGCGGACCAGGTGTCAAGACACCTGATTGCTCTAGGTCAGTGACTTACTCAATAGTAATGGGAATAACAGACCCAGTCCCCGCACCTTCAAAAACAAGTCAGATTTGCCAGCTACCATATGTCTGCCCTGGCTTGATTCTCCTAAGGTCAGATCGATGTACAGTGATGTATAGTGTACAGACAAAGCAAAGCCATACAGAAAACAATTCAAGTAATTGCTGCTTAAGGTGGTTCTACAAGCTATTAAATCATAAACTGTACTTAGTTTTTCACACATGGCTTCTACATTTTGGCTTTATGTTGTAAAATAAATAATGACACAGTGTAATATGCCACGTATTACTCATCTGAGGTTGTATTTGCCTAATTTTAAGACCTGCTAAGGACCAGATGATTTTTATGTCCTGATGTGTAAAATCATAGAATTCAAAGAGGGTGTACTTTCTTTCTCACATGACTATTCGTACCATTCCAACATGTGCTTTAGGCAGCTTCAAATTCAAGTACAGTAAACGCTCTGTTATCCGGTATTCAATTAAGCAGAACTCTCTTTTAATTGGCTTTAAGTGTGTTTGTTTGCTTTTGATTACTGCATTTCAATATTAATATGAAGTCAATACAGAGTTTATGTTATGTTATGGTAAAGTATGCGGTATGGCATTAGTTAAACCTATTTGTAATAGTAATTCTCAAGCAACCAGAAACTACATTTATCTGGAATCTACCAATCCCCGTGGATGCCGGATAATGGGGGGTTTACTGTATATTACATTTTGTATATTGGAGGCTCACGGAATTTTGACACCTCATACAGTCTCCACTGAATCTAACCAAGCATGTTTTACAAAATCACCAGCTGCAATTTGTATGGCACCTGTGGCAGGCATATGGCACGTCAGTCCCACAAAAACCATACAGTAGCAGGAAAGAAAAATTCAGTATGCAGTAACCCACCATTCCTTTTTTGAAAGCCTGCGCTCAAGAGATATTTTATCTGGATTAAGATTCAATTAGAAATCTATGAACCTGTTTTGCAGAAGTAGAACAAATTATTAGTACAAATTTCGTACAATTTTATTATCCTTCATTGTAATAATTGAACAATTATTCATTTAGAGGTGCACCTGCAAATCAAAGGGAATAAAATGCTCTTATAGATATATCTGGTACATACTGTAAGCTGCACCAATACGTTAGCCTGTTATAAAAATTAAAATGTGCCCGCCAGCTCTAATAAAACAGACTTTGTGTTACACGTTAATTTTCTTTCCCACAAATGAAATAGATTTACTGCGGTTTGACTTAACTTTCCCATAAATTGCAATAAAAAAGGTAAATGGAAAAAAAAAAAACTAAAGTCACATCTGTGGGATCTTTCAGTGAAAACCAGATCTCTGTATGTACATACATATACTATATATGCACAATACACACAGGCTATTCATCATTGATCAAAATATTTAAATTGTTAATAAAAAGCCATGGTTTAGGCTGGCAATACTGGTTACACTGTTTTACTAAAAAGGTACTCCACTAAAGTTTATACCTAAAGTAGTCTTATATAGTTATAGTGTAACCTCGGTATACCCCTAGAAGAACAATAATCATTCCCATGAAAAAATTTGATATTAAATATATTTTCCTATGAACTAAAACTGCTAGTTACATGCAAAAATGTTGCCCCTGTTGCTGACATCTTACTTTAATCACTTACAGGGATGTTCACAAAAGGGTGAAGAGTTTAGAGAAGGCAGGAGAAGTGAACAATCTAGGACAACATAGCTGAACTGGAAAGTGAGCTGATTTGGAGAATTTTTCCAAATCAGCTATGTTGTCCTAGATCTTTCTCTTCTCCTGTCTTCTCCGAAATCTTCACCCTTTAGTGAATAACCCTGATAATATTCAAAGTAGAAAAATCTCCCAAGATACAAGAGGAGGTCATCATTTTTCATAACTGTTTTAAGGCTACTGTTGCTGATATGAAAATACAATGAATGTCAAGGTTAAATATAAGGCACCGTGTAGTGCCACAGTTTACCTTTAGAGCCTATTCACACCCAATGCGTTGGGGCTGTGCTGGGCGTTTTTTGACAAGGCAATTTGCCTTTTCCAGATGGGCTCGGTTCACACCACTGCATTGCGGTGGTGTGCACTGAAAAAAAAAGTGTGGCATGCAGTACTTTTTTTCAGCACACCACAGTGCCACATGGTACAATTGAATCGCACCGTGGTGTGCCCAATGGAATGTCAATTTTCAATAAAATTCTAACAAAAAAAGTGCAATGTGTCTCAATCAAGTGGATCAGCACATTGCATGGCTGCTGGTGTGAATGGGACCTTAATGTGTCAGTTTCCCTGCAGAGCACTGCCACAGCTACTAAAAATCCAACCAAAAAACTAAAATGTAAATACTGACTGTCAGTATTTGCCTAGGCCAGGGCCCCCTGGTGATTAGGTGCCGGGAGAAATGATAGCATTTGCAGACATGGCAACAAGCCAGGTGGCATTGGGTTGGTAATTATAGGCAACACTTTCACTTTGCTCACCCCCTCCCCAGTTATATAAATGCCAGTTATGAGTTGAATATTTATACATATCCATAGCCACATATACATTGTATTGATACATATACATAGCCACATATGTACACATAACAGCTGAAGCAATGATATATCCACACAATACTAAATTCAGGATGCAAAATTGTGGTAATGATCAAAATGATTTTGGTGCCTATTGATTTTAAAAGTTGAAATGTTTTCTACATCTAATTTACAAGGCAGTAAGAGTATAAGAAAGTTTATTTATCAGTAGAAAGAACATATTCCACTTGTAGACAACTAGACACACAGAGGGGAATTTATCAGCACTGGAGCAGACACAATCTGGAGCAGTTGCCCATGACAATCCATCAGCTTCCCTGTTTCATTTTCAATCTTTAACTGAACAAACTGAAGAGAGAAGCTTATTGGTTGCCATGGATTCTGTCTGCTCCAGTTTTGAACCCCCTGCATTATATTTGTGCTTTTGTACTATTATATAACACATTTCTAATTTTTGTTTTCTTTTCTTTTTTTTCTGGTTTTGTTCCTTCACAGGACCTCCTGTAAGTATGACACTGTTTTTTTTTACATTGTATAATATATTATTAACTGTTGCCTACTGGGATTTTTTTTTTACAGTGACCTTCGTGACATTATATATTTTAAATTAACTAAAGGCTGTATTTTTTGTATTTATCTTTGAAAAAGCCAGAATACTGCACTGGAACTGTTTTACCCCGTCAGCTGGTAAACTAGACTGGGCCTAAGGCCTTGTTTACATGTGCTCTAGCTTTTATAAGAGCATTGTGTACAGAAAGCTTTTACTAAGCATTTGCTGAGCTTTTCACAAGCTTTATGGAAGCTTTTAATATCCAGCTTGGGAAGGTTAAAGCTAAAGTTTAATATTATCCTTATATTTTGCGTTCCCACCATGAACATGCTAATGACATTTTTCAATGAAACCTTTCCATTTTCACAACATTCTTTATTTTAGATGCAGTGATCTCATCAATAATGCTCTGTGCTTCTCTATGTAATGCAGGCAGATCATGACTAGTGGGAGCACCTGGCAGGGTAGTGTACATAACTTCTTGAAGACATCAGGGCACCCTGCTCCAGTACTCGTCTTTAAGAGCCTCAGCCTTAAAGCAAAGCAGTGGGTTGGCTTTTGAGAGGTTACCGAAAAAACTAAAACCCAACAGAAGTTACAGAAAAAACAAAAACACAACAAAATAATGGGGTTATACTCTAACTGCAAAGGCCGCTCACAAGTAATTCAGGATACTGCAGTGACATCCTTGGGCTATTTGCATGTGTTTAATACATTCCCACAGATCAGTAATTTTACAGATGTAAATGCACCATATCACAGAAACCACTTAACTACATCTAATCATTTATTTCTATGCAAGTTTCTATCACTGCTTGGTTGCCAAAAGTAGTGGGTTTTTAAAGCTTTGAGATCAGCTCTGATCGGGATGTGTGGAAATGATGGTTTTAAATCTTTTGCACACAATAAAGATTTTAACACCATCAGAGCCGTAGCTAGCTTCTTTTGCACCCAAGGCAAGAACAGAAAATTGTGCCCCCCAACAGACATGTGCGGTATGTGACATCATGCGCCCCGCCTCCAGGATGGTGGCACGCATGAGCAGAATGTGCTGGTGGCATAAAAATTTGTTTCGTTTGACGAAACTAATGAAAACATTTTTAGTTTCTTTCCGTTCATTTAGTTGGAAAAATAATTTTTAGTCTTTGCACCAGGCTCCCGTCAGGCCGTTTCTGAGGGGAGTGTTTTTGTTTTGTTTTTATTTTTTATTATTATTTTTTTGCTGTTGGGGAGCTTCGGGGAAATATCAGGCCCCTGACATTTCCCTTTTAAAATAGAAAAAGAGATTGAGGACACAGAGTCCTCTGCCCATACAGGTGGGGGAGAGCAGCGGGAATCCGAGGAGAAGCTGGAGCCTGTGCCGCTCCTCTTCTCCCTGCCGAGCTGTGGCTGTGTTGGCCACCTGGCGCCCCTGTGCTCACCATGGGAAAAGGGGCGAAACCTTGTGGGAAATCCGGGCCTGCATATTCCATGCCTACACTTCCAGTTCTTTTTCATGTGCGTCACACCAAATATAGGTGAGGTTGGATGGTGCACACTCATATCTGTTTTAATACCAGTTTAAAATAACCAGGTTTAAGATAAAAATTAAAACTAACATCTTTAAATGTTAAATCTCAGAGATGGTAGCTAGAAGAATATATAACAGGTATAGATTTTGGAACTTTGCATAAAAAGAAACATAAATCTACATCCACGATAAACAGAGAGAAATGTATCCAACTGATAAGATAGTAATGGCAGTCATATAAAATAAAAAAGCTTCATTGCCAAATCTAAAGTATAACTGTAACTTGTAGAGCTGACATGTCATATTCTTTTATCGTCTTCTTTTTTTAAATGCTGTTTAACTCTGATATATTTATACCTGTCAAAACTGTTTCTAGCATAGTCAAAAAATAATTGTATTTTGCTTGATGTATTGTAATATTATTTTTAACCTGTGCTTACCAACTTTTATAATTTATCACTTGCCTATGATTGCTCATTATTAATGACATCTAAAGAGGTTAGAAACTCTGTCAGGTTTTTATTGTTGTCTGTATCTATGTATACAGCAATAAATCCCCATTAGAGGTTTCTTTCCCTGTCTATCTTAAAAATGTGTTGTTATTGCTGTATTCCCATTATGGAGATTCCGCTCATTTCATATCCTGGTAACCACATGGGAAATAGAGGCAGACCTCACCAATGTGGATACAGGCTACGGGAAAGGTCTGCCAGATTTTAGAAAACAATCTGCCCCTCAGAGCTATGTAACATGAACTTTTATAGTTGCTTTGTGAGACTTCTCTCATAGGAAAAGCCACCCAATAGAAAGTGAGGTTTTTTTTGGGGGGGGGGTTAAGGACAATGGTATTTTGGTCACAATAAGTGAAGATTGAATTAGGATTCCTGTGGTTCTTTAATACCATGGCTTATCTGTCAGCACTTAATGATTGTGATGGCCCTGCACATGACTGATATGAACAAGTTAGCTCAAGCATTACAAAGCAGTGCTCCAGAACTCCAAATAAATGATTTCAACAAACTTCCAATGGCTGACATCAAGCATCTCAAACTTAAATGACAGAATGCCTTGTTGAGTATGATCTTTATTGGTCTTTTTGAAAGCTAACCTAATTCCAAGTGGATACTATAGCTTTTATAGGTTAACATACCAATTAAAAATTATTTTTGAAAAGGGAAACCTAAATGCTTACCATATATTTTGAGTATTTAGATTACTGTTACTTTAAACTTTTCACACTGATAACGGTGCAGGATAATATTTTTTGGACTATCCAATTGCTAAATTATGTAAGGAAGTAGCCATAACATCTATAAAATAGTGTGAGACCCGATTCAATTGAAATTTCTAAATTGGCTAAGAACCACATGAAAGGGAACAGAGGGTCACATGCAGCCCATAAACACCAGATAGGCATGGCTGGTTTACATATTAAGTTGTTGATTTATTAAGAGAGTATGTTTTATGCTGACCTCGCTAATCCTAGGATGTTTCATACTGCCAGTAAAAAAAAATCTTGTGAGAGTGGCTGGATGTTTCAAGTGGGCACATGTTCCTTGGCCCAACATACAAGTTGTTAATGCATCAATTCAGTAAAAGGCCTAAATAATAGGAGTTTCACATTTTCAGTGTTTCTCATATATTTGTATGCGGTGGATGGCATAACATTGAAGGTTCACTTTGAAAAGTGGATCTTCACTTAGTGAGGTGAAGCTGTGTTCACTTCAATCATCCAATTATGTGCAAGCAAATTCCTGTTTTGTTTTGTTTTATTTCTCCTGCACATGATTGGATATTCAATGTAAACTCAGCTAGGCGAATACAAAGCGAACACCTTGTACTCATTTAGTAATTCAAGCCCAGTGTCTAAATACAGCCTTAGTTGTAGGACACACCTACACTATATGGCCACATTTTTGTGGACATCTGATAATTACACCTATATGAGCTTCTTGCACTTTCTATTCCAAAACTATAGGCATCACTATGAATTTGTGCTTTCCACAAGATTTTAAGTGTCTATAGAAGTTTGTGCCCATTCAGACAAAAGGTCAGGTACTGAAGTTGGACTAGAAAACCTGGCTCACAACTGGAATTCGCATTCCTCCTAAAGATGTTCATCAGGGTTGAGGTCAGGTCTCGGTGCAGGTCATTCACGTTCCTTCACACCAGCCTCATCAAAACATGTCTTTATTGACCTTGCTTTTTTCACTGGGGCACAGTCATGCTGAACAAAAAAAAAGACCTTTCCTAAACTGTTGCCATGAGGTGGGAAGTGCACAAATTAATGTCTTGGTAAGATGAAGCATTAACACTAGTCTCCATTTCAAATACTTGAACTCAGTCATTTGGAGGAGTCTCCACATTTGACCATATGTAGTAGTAGTAGGGGCTAAAATGTAAAAGCTTGCAGTACAATTCCAGATCACAGCTGGATTCTTTTACCTGGTTAGGCAAATATTTGCACTTGTAATTTGAGAAGCTGAATTGTCTTAAAATTTGTGTGGAAAAATTAGAATATAGATAATTTTTTCACAGTTTAAATGACTGGATGAAATCATACAACTGATTATAAAACACTGTAAAATAGACATGCATATCTATATCATTTGGCTTTGGACCTGTCTACATTAAAAAATAATAAAACTGTAATGACTGAAAGGATTTGTACAGGCCAGGAATACAGATTGTTCTCGGGTCACACTTGACTAGTATGTTTTGCTAGATTACAGAAACAGTTTTGGGACTGCAGTGGTTTAAAAGTCCACATGCAGCAGTAAGTTGAGTGCCTCCTATAAACATTAACTATGGCTTTTGGCAAATTTAAACATGGAAAGCAGACCAAGCTCAACCATTTATGACTTAATTGCAAAACCAATTTTAATAAATGCAGTGGAATTCACAAAACATAGATAAATAATTTTTTATCAACGACCTTTCCAGATTTCTGTCCATAAAGTCCCATTTTTTACACTGAGCCCCTTTTTCCTACAGCTGCCTCATTCACATTTAGAAAGAAAAGTTGGCAAAAGAATTACGGAGTTAGCTGAGCCAGGCTAAAGAAATGAAAGCACATATTTTACAATTCAGTGTAGGAGAGCCATCTAGTCATATTAGTCAAAGTGATAAATTAGTTTATTATACTGATTTAAATCAGTTTTGGGATCTCAGTCTCAGCTTACCGAGAACTGTAATAATTTTAGTTGTTGCTTTTTATATACTTCAGACCCTATTTACAAAAACTGGTGCAAAATACAGCAGAGATGTTCCCCACAGCAATCAAAAGGAATAAAACTAACTAGTTGCTATAGACAACTACCCCACATTTTATTCATATCCTCCAGTCCAATGTTTGTAAATTAACACTTCTGTGGCTTATATATTAACATAGAACAAATAGCACTGATGTACATTTAAACAAATAACCAACCATGTTTCATGTTTATGAATTTAAAGCAATAAAATATATTGTCTGATCAGATTGAACAGCTAAACATAATTTTCTTGACTTCATTTACACTAGGGCCACTTCACAACTACACAGCAGTAGCCCTTGTCTTCGCTTAGGTGGAGCTATACTATGCAGTGCAAATATGCATGTGTTGGAATCCATTACTGTGAAGCCTTGCCCCTTTCCCACTGTAATTGCAGAAGCACAAAGCTGCACTACTGCTTCACACATGTGGAAAATTGGAAAGTCCCTAACATTTGTATTTTTTCTTTTTACCAAAAAGTTTTTTCTTAAGAAAAATGTTAATATAGGCCATCAGGATTTAGTTTGTGCTGCTAATACAACAAATAAATATTATATTCTTATTATTTATACTAGCAAAAGTATGCCTATTTCTTGAATGAGATGAATGCAGACAGTAGCAGTGAGTGCAAAAGTGTTTCACTATATTGGTGTATTAATGCGCTTTGGTGCAGTGGCAGTGAGTGAGGGAGTGTGCGTGGGTGCAAGTGAGAAAGTACACCTTATTGCAGTGGTGGCAAGTTAGGAAGTGTGAAGTAATGGCAAGTGCAGAAGTTCCCCTCACCCTCTCTTGGTGGACCCAGGGACAGTGCAGAAATTTAGCATTTTCACCCTATATTGGGTCATCCAGTTACTCCTGACAGAGCACTTACCAGCTTCACAATGTTGCACACTGCCTTAAGAAACTATATAACTGAACCAGCATGCACCATGCCTGGCCTCATTGGTGAGGGTGCCACTGACTGAACAGGGATGTGTGAAAAGGGTGATCAGAGGGGCATGCATTGGAGGACCTGACTGTGGGCTGGTTTACAGGCCTAATTCTATTTACTGGCTGATCAAGTGGCTGCTGCAGCTGAATGTGAGAATACAGAAGTAGTGCAAATTTGTGCAGTTTAAGCAAAAGTATGCATCAATGTAGTAGCAGAGAGCAGGTTAATGCATGTCGGTGCAGTGGTGAAGAGTGGGGTAGTGTGTGCCAGTGCGGTGGCAGTAAGCACGGTAGTGTGCGGCAGTGCAGTGGCGGTGAGTGATGTAATGTGAGCATCAGTGCAATGACGGTGAGAAAGGTAGTGCATGTCAGTACAGTGGCACTGTAGTAGCGGTGAAGAGGTAGTAAGTGGTTTTGCAGAAGGGGTGAGCAGAGTAGTGTGTCAGTGACATTGCATTAGTGGTGACTGGGGTCGTGTATGTCATGCAGTGGCATTGCAGAAGCAGCGAGTGGGTTAGTTAGTGTCAGTACAATGGTATTCCTGTTGTAGTGAGCGGGAAAGTGGGTGTCAGGGCAGTGGTGTCACAGTAGAGGTGAGTGGGATAGCGGGTGACAGGAGAGTGGTATCACAGTAGAGGCAGTGAACAGAGCAGTGGCTGGTGGTACAGTGATGGCACATCTGAATAAATTCCTATGGAGAAAAGTGCCTCTTCTGACACAGTTTTCAAAACTCCAGAGAAATGAAGAGGGAAATCAATGGATATATATCAAAGTAACAGCAGTCTTACCTATCCTGGATTTACTGGCATCCTCAGGTTCCCTGTGTTCTTTCTTCAAGTTCTATCAGTTTTATGTACCTTATGTTAGCATGTTTCCTCATGCTATGTTAACTTGTTAAGACACCTCTCCTCCAAATGCGGCCCTTCCCGCAGTAGTCTGTGGATCCCCCATCTCACCTGCGCAATCTCTTGGCTGCTTGTGGCTCTGGCTGAGGCATGCACCAACCAGGAGAGAATGGGTTATTGAAATGTTTATTATGTTTATTGAAAAGGTATGAGAAGTATGAGAATGTGCTCGTGCAATAATGCAGTGCAAGGAGAGGAGAGGGTTAACCTTCTTTTGGTCTTCAGTGACAGAGCTTTTTTGAGAGGCTTATAGAGATATATGGTCTGTCCAGAATATGTGGATATGACTGTGAGGAAATTACTAAAGGAAGCACACGTCTTAAGGCCTGTCAGAGGTTTGCCAGTGGGGAGAAGGAAATACAGGAGAACACTCACAGAGGTATTTAGTGGTGTGTTGGAGAGATTCCAGTAAGCAGTTACTTTTTTTAGAGGCAAAGCCTATCTATAATAGGCATGTGGGCCTCCTCTCTTAGCAAAGAGGCCCAACCAGGCACAGGTGGAGCTTGGGATCCATCCCTTGTGCTTTCTCTGATCTAGAATAGAAAGTTCCAATTCCCAGCAGTTCCAATGTGTGCTCCTCCAGTATCTGCAGTCACAATAACCAGATTTGATAGTGCTAGAGTTCAAGGTGAACTCATGAGAGGGCATATGTGAGCCTGGACAACCTGGAAATGACTTGGGTCTAGGAACCAACCGGCCTTTATAAAATATGAAGTGGGGTATGTCTTTCTGATGTGGAGCTATAGCCATTATGGGATATCAACATTACCTGGGAACTAGGCTGATTCACTGAATGGTGGGTGTGGCCAAATTATGCATAAAAGCGGCTTAAAGAATAGGTCCAAAGTCTACAGTAAAACACAAATCAATATAAAAAAATATAGTACTGTTTATATGCTACAACAGAACACCCCCAGAAACCCCCCCCC
>NW_017306304.1:2919644-2941652 GCF_000935625.1 Nanorana parkeri
TTGTTTTTAGGGCACAAAAAAAAACCCCCCCAAACCCCCCCCCCCCCCCACACACACACACTAAACAGATTACGTATACAGTATGAACTAAATATAAACAATATAAAAAAAATTCACAAAGCTTCACACAAATCCCTTGGCTTGGGCCCACAGAAGCCAGCAGGGCCAGTATAGTAGTCACCCATACCTACTGACACCAGGCAAGTCGCTCCGCTCCTCAACAAAAAGATAACATTCTAATACAATTTGTCTTCGACGTAAGATATATTTATTGCCTCATCATTTCCGGCAAGTTTCCAGGTATGCTTATCAGGAAAGATGACCATTGAGAGTAAAAATTGGGCCTAAAGCTGGCCATACGTGTATTGATTTTTGTTGCTTTCCTGCTGAATTGGCTGAAATGGGATCAGTGGGTGGCCCTGCCGTCACGTCCAAGCTCAATACAAGTTGAATCTTAAATTAACCTTTGTTAAAGGAGCCAGGTGGAAAATTGTAAGCCAAACAGTGACTGCAGCTTCAGCAGAAGTTACTGTTCCTGTATTCTGAACAAATTAATTGGGAAATTAAGTGATTTTTTGAGCTATATAGCCAGCTGAAGAAATGTAAAGGACAGGAAAGGTGAAGTCATGTTGCCTGAGTAAAAAAAGAGTTTGTGAGTCTAGCAAGGGGTAGGGACCAAGAGCCCTGGCACCTGTAAACATACCAGAGATTAGACATTGTTGAAACAGGTAAGGCAAAGTAGTATACAGCTATGGACAAAACCATCAACCTCAGTCATAAATAAAATGTGCTAAAATCACTATGATTATTTATTAACACAGGACCAGGGAAGAAAGGTTCTGTTTGCATCACCGCAAACAGTAGAGGATTATCATTTATTTTTATCAGTTATTGAATTTAGCTCGAATATCATCCTAATGTCACCATACATGCACCTGGTAATGAATATAGACCTCCCACATAGAAATAGAAAATTCAATGACCTTTTCTTTTTATAATAAAAACATATCATAACTGTGTAAAGGATCAAAGTTTCCCCTAATGCCCTGCCTAGACAAAAAATATGATCTGACTTGGATTGACATACAGCTTTTACAGAAAGTCAAAGCTCTCTGTTAATAACCTTCACAGATTTAAAATGTCCTCACACCAGAACATACTGTATGTGTTAAAGCAAGTTAAGTTGATGTTCAGGTCCAAGGTCTTCATGCATTTTTGAAAGATTCCATTTGAAGCACCTTGAATGACAAACTGCAGGTTAATACACTTAAAGTACAGTATGCAGAACTTAATTTATAATGCATGTGAACAGATTCTAGAAAATAGAAAGGATTTGATCATATCTATGAATTTTGCACATCCTGGAGAATACGTAACATACACAATGTCTACGAGCCATCATGGCGAAATCAGGACCGGTCATTGTGCAGTATATCTTACGTATTAAGCACAAAGTACAAGAAAATATGGTTGTTGCTGCATAAATTTATATATATTATTGCAGATTTTTTTTTAAATAGTAATATATTGATATTTAATGTAAGCTAAAAAATTCCCAAACATCTCAAAACGTAAATAAGGCTCCCTTTGACATGAACTAGTACAGCTATGCCAAATGATTTACTAAGTTGTGCTAAGATTGTTAAACTCTGTCCCACAGGGAGCCGGGGTATGACATATTCAAGAGGAAAGCACGCAGAAAGTAGCATGTCAATGACAAGTACAGATGTAGCACCTGGCAAGATTGCTCATTTAATTAGCGTTGGGTGCCTGTTTACAAAGCTGGAGAAAATGTCAGAATAATTACAAGAGTCCTAATTAACATATCAACCCGGCTATAAACATTGTAAGAGAATGCAGTGATAGCAGTTGTCTGAGCTGTCCTTTCTTCACCAGAATAGCCTGCAACCTACTAGTTATGTAATCTTAATTGCTTTGTTTACATAGTGTACAATTGAAGTCACATTCAATTAACAATTTAGATCTCAAAGGTAAACTAGGCTTAAAGGTAAACTAGGTTAAATGTGAACTCCAAGCTCTATGTTGGAGGTAGGAAATCCAGTGGTGTCACCACCATGCCCACAACCTGCTTATTGCATAATGAAGGAGCAGCAACATACTTGTAAGCTATCTCACTCTGCTCTCTCCTGTTTTCAACATGTTTCCTGTGATCACATTTGCCTGCAGCAGTGCCTGATTGGCTCCTAGTGCTGCTTCTCCCTCTCCCACTCTGCTGTGTAAGGGATAACAGGAGGCTGATAGCAACACAGATTGGAGCACTTATGCTTTAAACGTTAAAAAAAATGCATATTGTCACTGCTTTGTGGTGGTGTGCACATGCAGTACTTTTTTTTACTGCACTATGTTGCAACGCAGTACACCGCAATGCACAGCGCTGCTGTCAATAAACATGAATTGAATGTATTATTATGAGAAGATTTGTTAATTTTGTATTTATTTATATAAAGTCACAAAAGGAACTACATAAAAGTGCATTTATATGATCTGCATTGGGCAAAGTACAGTCTATTGCAGGAGTGGGCAAACTCTGTCCCTTCAGCTGTTGTAACATCAGGCATTGCAAGGTTCTTACAGCCAAAAGCATGACTCCCAGAGTCATCATGGGATTTGTAGTTTCACCACAGCTGGGGGGCCGATGTTTGCCCACCAGCAAATCAGTATCGAGCATGTGTATACAGTAGTAGGCAACCTTGTGCCTTTGCCTCTGAGGGTCATACTTGTGACTGTTAGAGTCCTGCAATGCCTTATGGGACTTATAGTTCCAGCTGGCGTGCCACGGTTGCCCACCCCTTGTATACAGTATCTCTATAAAGGTACACCCTAATTTAATCATGAGTTCAAGGTACATTTTTCGTAAAGCCATAACAAGTCAGACAGCAAACTTTAAATGCAGATGTCCTTATAATTAATTGATGCAGCACTTTTTTTTTGTGGGAGGCCACAGTTCTACTTGAACCATTATTACAATTAATAGTTTTCATGGTAAATGTAACTTCATGGTTTTAGAGTAGATACAGGCTAAAATAAGTAGGAGGGTGACTCATAATTATGAAAAATGTGCCAATTCATACACATGGTTGAAGATATACCATTTAAAAAATATATAAAGACCTTGAGCCTGAACATACTGTATATAGTTAGTGTAGGACTGGATTTCCTTTCCCATCTGTTGGACATCTGAGCAGATATTAATCAAGTTGATTGTTACAACTTTATAAAAGGGTCAGCTCTTGGCTACTAAGTCAAAAGAAAATTTAAACCAAAATATGCCAAATAATCTGCCCATGTTTGGGTAGCTTAAGAACTAAAAACTATTACAGAGATAGGGTTTCTCCAATTGCTCTATTATTGTTATTATACAGGATTTATATAGCACCAACAGTTTGCGCAGCGCTTTACAATATAGGGAAGACATTACAATCACAATACAAATCAAGACACGATGGTGAGGAGGGCCCTGCCCGTGAGGGCTTACAATCTATATACTACAAAGTTAGTCCACGCAGCGGCCTGCATTTTACTGCCCATCCGCAACAGTAATAAGGTTTTCCTCCAGGCCTTTTCTCTTCTTTTGCTTTCTTTTAAGAAAAAAAAATTTGCTGGCTTCAGAATCTTCAAGCCAATGGAGCGCCAAGCACATTTCTAAAGCACATTAGAAATGTGCACATTGCACATTGCTGTGCATTTTTTTAAAGCAGTAGTATGGCTGCCTCAAGGCCATACCACTGCTTTATTAATAGACCCCGTAGTTCACCTTTTAATAAGTGCAACTTTTTTTAATTAGTTGCCTTAAAGGAGTTGTATAGTGGGTCTCTGATTTTATTTCTTTATTATAGTCAAATTTAAAACAATAACCTTTTCAAATATTTTTTTTTCTGACAGTGTTAGTGCCTCTGGTGCATTCAGTGCGAACTTGTAATGTACTGAGAGACAACTTTGAATATAATGGACATCCATGTCTTCAGCATGGCATATCCTCATAAGAGAACACTATGTTTCTATAGAACCTCTTGGAAAATGGACCAGAATTTATAGTTGCTCTGTGTAGCACTGGTAAAGCTGCGCAGCGTAAACTTTTTCATATCCAAATGTTTAATTAATAAATGATTTTCTGAAAGTGACTGAGAAAGGGGCAGGGTGGAATCTAGACAGGCATTTAAAGGTGCAGTTAGTCACACTTTATTGACCATTGACTTTTGTGGTTGTAACACTAGTGTAGACTTTATACCAGGAGCACTGAAGGCATGTAGCTCCAAAACTCTTAGAATATTTAGTATTATAGAATTCTATATAAAAAGCACTACATCAGTTTGAATGTAAGAGTATGTAATAGTTCTCAAAGCACAAATAACTGTAGTTTGGCATGTATGACATGTAGCAGCATTCAGTGATATAAAGTGAGACCAAATAATAGTTTGCTTATATTTTTGCATTCTGTTGCATTAACAGGCAATTACGTTTTACTGGCTGAAATTCAAGTAGAATTATTGTTAGAAAAAATATGAGCACAAATGAATTAGAGATTCTGAGCTTCCTGATGTTTCAGCTTTGTCAGTTTGTTATTGTTACATATTAAGCATTTTTAGGGCCCCAGCGTAGATTGTAAGCAGGAGAACTGATTTAGAGCATTACAGTTAATGTATTCCATTGTAACAACAAATGAAGCTCCGTTAGAGGCGTCTGTAGTCTATTGGGTTTAAAAAAGGCAGAATAACTTTGTTGTTTACATCCTTAATCCTTTTAGTATTAAGAATGAATAGAACTAAAACACAGTACATGTTCCAAATCTTTACTGGTGAATCCCATTCACACTTGAGTTTTTAGAGCAGAAAGTCTAGACTATTTGCTTGAAAGTCCCAAGATCTAAAGCAGCCTTGTCTCAAAGCTAATTAATATCATTGAACAGTATTACATTAAACCTAGCTGTTATTGTGATTACACAGACACATATACATCATTATTATCATCACTCCTAAAGCTGGCCATACACCAGTAGAATTTAGCTGGGAAAAAAATGGGTTTTCGGAAAGTAGATTTGATTTTCCACAAACTTGTTAAAGTTAAAAAAAAAAAAAAAAATTTAAATCGAAGGGGCAGGATTGAAATGTTTTCTTCTAACAATTCTAACAGTGAATGTGGTTTTCATTTGAGAAACTCCAATCTCTATGGGCAGCTTTAAGTCCAAACATTGCTTTCTTGAACATTATTCAACCTTTACATCTGGATGTCCCTACCTCTCAAGAACGTCTGACCTCTGAACCGTTGGCCCACCAATCACACTGTCTTTCTTTTTGCTTTCCTTGTCTTTTGTAGGTACAATTCAATCCAGTTTTATCTTTTCTTCGCTGTAAAAAATGATTTCTTTTGAACCCTATTTTCTTCTGTCTGGTGTTTTTTTCTGTGATTATCCCATCTTTGCTCAGTTGCCCTCAACTTCCTCCAGCAGCACCCAATCTTTTCTTCTTTTCTTTTCTTTTACATTTCGTTTCTATCCTAACACCCTTCTCTTGCTGTACCTACAATTGCTGTGTTAGTGTTTTTTCCTTATGGAACTCCGATTTCCATATCTGGAATCCTGTACTAAATTGAAATGTTGTCCTTTCCTGTTCTAAACCTTTTCATGCTGATGACAAAAGTGTTACTAGGATTCTTAAGAGTCAAGAGAACTGTAGGATACTATACTGGAGTTAAATAGCAGCACATTATATGTGTATGCCAAATTATGGCCATGGACAGCATTTTTTGACTATGCTTTGAGGTGGCATAGTAGAAATAGTGACAGACCTTTTATGCTACACTTGGTCACTATACTCATGTAGCAGAGATGTTATCCGTATGGAAATGGGTTCAAAGCTTTAAACCCAGGTAAGCAATATTCACAGCAGGACTCAGTTCAAATATAAACTCACACAGCGACTAACTAGATTTTAACCTGAATTAGAGAATTACAGCTGGTGTTAAAACTTTTGAAGCTGGTGTGGGCTAATATAAGCCAGATCACTTTCTTTTCCCTCTCCAACATTATCGTATCTTTCTTTTAACTATAATATGATACGATACCCCATCATAACCATATCTCTCCAGCATCATCATATCTTTCCAACCATGGCTTCTTTAAGTCATCTCTTTCTCAACATCTCTCTCCCCTGTATTTTTTTACCCCAACAACTTTTGTCCCTTAGCACCTCTATACCAAGCACATATCTCCCCCAAGCATTTCATCCCCCTTACATCATTCTCCTCGAGCACATCTCACGGCATCAGCATCCTTCTCCCTCAGATCTTCTCTGCATCATTACCATTCTCTCTTAGAATCTTTTCCTGTAGTAACTCTCTCCTACCATCCGCCTGTCATGACAATATCTTTCATCTCCTCCAGCATCTCTCCCACAGGAGCTGTATATCCCAACACTTTGGCCGAGCATGTCTTTTTCCTGGCACATTTGAACCCCTTTTTCTGTTTCAGGCAGCTTCTGGTTTGGTAGGGAGATTGTAAGGATTTGCACAGTTATGCCCATTTTGCAACAGATCCTAGTGAGCACAAAGCAGAGAGGCACTGAAGGAGAAGGAAGTGATTAGAAAGCCAGATAGACACAATCACACTTTTTTGCACTTTGACTCCTGGTGGGATTGTCATCATAGAGCAATATAAACTAAGCCCAATTCCATGCTTTATGGAATATTTTATTAGTGTTTTAATTAGGGATACACCGATATATCGGCCTCCGAAACATATCAGCCAAAAATGGCACTTTTGGCAAAATGCCGAAAGTGCAATTTTCTTGCCGATATAGCGGTGCACCCTAAGCTCTCCTCCCCGCTGATTGTGGTTATAGTAAACATATTATCTCCAAGTTATGAATGAACAGGAACACTCAGTATAGAGGATTTCTGTTCATTTATAACTGGGGCTGCAGAAAAAGAGATTGACGACTCTGTGTCCTTAATCTCTTTTTCTATTTTAAAAGGGAAAGATCAGGGGTCTGTGTAGACCCCTAATATAGACCCCTAAAATGAATTAAAATATTTAATAAAAATGAATAAATAAATATAAATAAAATATAAACAAAATTAAAAGTTTATGAAAAATAAATAAAAATAAAATGTTTAAAAAATTGAAAAAAGTTAGAATAAAAATTTTTTTGGTTTCAGCCTGACATTTTTTTCATTTTGGTTTCGTTTCGGTTTTGAAATTTTCATTTCAGTGCACCTCTATTGTTGATATTTTAAAATATATATCAAAACCTGCTTTGTTCTTTGATTTATGTCTGTATAGTCTTTTAAACTAACAGTTCTAACAAACCTGAAATATAAAATATTGTATACTGCCATGGAAAATGTTTGAACATAGCTGTGCCTAATAAATGATGTATCTATTACTCATATGATATGGTAAAGATACGTTCTGTAGACACAGCTACAATCTATAGGCATGCAAAGTAATTCCATAAAAACAAGAAAAGATTGAACATTTCCTACTGGGCATGTGATTAACATTTCTTGCTGCAAATTTTGAAGGAGCATTAGATATTTGAATTATTATGAGCATTGTTAATTATTTAATTAATCCAAATGTTGGACTGTAAGGTGACATTGAAAACGTTTCTACCATGCATGTGACCAAAAGCACCTGCAAAATGAAAGCTTTTAAAAGTTTTGCTTTCTAAAAACAATGGCAGGTGTGCAATAAAATGCAGCCTTTTAAACTTTTTTGTTTTTTACTGTCAAACATATTAGAACCATAAAAAGGCACAGCAAGGAATCTCAGCATAAAAATATGCAATGCATGTATTTTCTGTTTGACAAGGCCACTGACACCCTCAGTAGCATGCCAATGAAAATACTCAATAGCATTTTTAAAGGAGCATATACTCTCCTGTTATAACAGCAGCATTGTAATAGCAATACATAGTATAGTTGTTTTTGATAATGCAATCAAAGCTTACTTCAAAAAATCAATTTCATGCAGTGAGCTGTGCCATCCATCTGTCCATCTCTTTCAACAACTTTATTTGTTGCTAGGCAGCCTGGCTTCCTGACTAAGCAGGAAGCTGGGAGGCAAGTCATGACGTGCCACCCGGCTTCCTGATTGGTTAAGAAGCCAGCTTCACTTGTTCCTAGACAGCCTGGCTTCCTGAACAATCAGGAAGCCGGGAGGTGGGTCATTACCTGCTGCCCAGATTTCTGATTAGTTAGGAAGCCAGACGAGTGAAGCCGGCTTCCTAGCAAATCAGGAAGCTGGGAGGGAGGGAGATCTCCCTTTGACTGGAAGTTCAGGTATCAGTGGTATGAGTACTCGCCCAAGTACTCGGTATCAGCACCGATACCAATACTGGTATCGGTGCATCCCTAATCTTTGTACCATTAAACCATTTATAGGTCAGCTTCAGAAGTTTCATGTTGTCAGACTAATAAATTCATATTTCTGATTGGTTACTGCACAGGAACCAAATATACACTGTATTGCCAAAAGTATTGGGACACCCCTCCAAATCATTGGATTCAGGTGTTCCAATCACCTACATGGTCACAGGTGTATAAAATCACGCACCTAGGCATGCAGACTGCTTCTACAAACATTTGTGAAAGAATGGGTTGCTCTCAGGAGCTCAGTGAATTCAAGCATGGTACCATGATAGGTTGCCACCTGTGCAATAAGTACATCCATGACATTTCCTTGCTACTAAGTATTCCACGGTCAACTGTTAACGGCAATTCGGCCGCGAAGTGGTAGTCCATGTAAAATGACACAGCAGGTTCAGCACATGCTGAAGCGCACAGTGCACAGAAGTCGCCAACTGTCTGCAGAGTCAATAGCTACAGAGCTCCAAACTTTGTGTGGCCTTCAGATTGGCACAACAACAGTGCATAGAGAGCTTCATGGAATGGGTTTCCATGGCCGAGCAGCTGCATCCAAGCCTTACATCACCAAATGCAATGCATTGCATCTGATGCAGTGGTGTAAAGCACGCCACCACTGGACTCTAGAGAAGTGGACACGTGTTCTCTGGAGTGACAAATCACGCTTCTCTGTCTGGCAATCCGATGGACGTGTCTGGGTTTGGCGGTTGAAGGAGAACGGTACTTGTCTGACTGCATTGTGCCAAGTGTAAAGTTTGGTGGAGGGAGGATTATGGTGTGGGGTTGTTTTTCAGGGGTTGGGCTTGCCCACCTTAGTTCCAGTGAAGGGAACTCTTAAGGCATCAGCATACCAAGACATTTTGGACAATTTCATGCTCCCAACTTTGTGGGAACAGTTTGGGAATGGCCCCTTCCTGTTCCAACATGACTGCGCACCAGTGCACAAAGCAAGGTCCATAAAGACATGGATTAGCGAGTTTGGGGTGAAGGAACTTGACTGGCCTGCACAGAGTCCTGACCTCAACCCAATAGAACACCTTTGGGATGAATTAGAGTGGAGACTGCGAGCCAGGCCTTCTCGTCCCACATCAGTACCTGACCTCACAAATGCGCTTCTGGAAGAATGGTCAAACATTCCCATAGACACACTCCTTAACCTCGTGGAAGCCTTCCCAGAAGAGTTGACGCTGTTATAGCTGCAAAGAGTGGGTTAACTCAATACTGAACCCTACAGACGCCATTAAAGTTCATGTGCGTGTAAAGGCAGGCGTACCAATACTTTTGGCAATATAGTGTACGCTATATTTGGCTTACATGTACCAAGTTATGCTATTTAGTTAAGTTTATTAATTAAAATGTCTAGTTATCTTTAGTAAGACCAAATTAATTGAATATCAGATGGTCTATTAAAAATCCATGGGTAGCCTTTGATGTGACATGTTGGTTTACAAACACAGACTTATGGATTACAGTGCCATTTCCTTTCGAGTGCAGAAAATTGTGGCCCTATGTTCTTTAGACTTTTACATTCTGTTTAAGGTCAAAGCTTGCACAACTGTGCAAAATACAATGATTCAACATTAAAAGCATGTACAATAGAGAACTGGAGATCTTATCATTTATCCCAAAAACGTGCGCAGGCTTGGTCCATGCTGTGCAATTTGTAACTTTTTTCATGGTCAGTCACACAGATTTCACAGATAATTCTTTGTCGGCAGAAAAATGTAGCTAGCTAGCTAGCATTGAGAAGATTAATAGCAAAGGCTTGTAGATAAACCCTTTGATCAAGACATTCTTACGTGTTTCTTTCTCTTTATTAGTATTATGATTTATGTCCAGTGGCAACAGGTGTCACACTTCTTTTTAGAGTTATTGAAGGGGCGAGGGCCCCTGCTATAACTTTATTTTTAAAAATGTGACTAGAAACTTAATACAAAGTACCTATGTATTTTAAGCTGTACATAATCACCATTTTTATGCCAGTGTCTGAGGCACTGTAACACTCAACATGCTTTGCCAGTCTGGAGGACCTCTTGATACTCATGGGGTGAATGGGTGAAGGCTGTTTCATAAATATACTTCATGTAATATAGTGGAAAAACAGGAGGTATGCATATGTTCTGCATTGCTTCAATACGTAATCCCTTTTTTTTTAATATAGTGTATTAGAAATAGAGCACACCTTTCTACTTAAAGTGACACTAAACTCAAGAGTTAAATCTTGAAAATGCATTTGAGGAATCTAACTATTAACAAATATGTATCTTATTTGTGTATCACTCAGCTGCAGAACCTCAAATCATCTCTGAATTGGTGCTGACACTGTCCTTCCTTCTGGAGGGTGGCTACGTTTGTTCCCCATGGTCCCTGTGTGTGTTGTAAAGTAGCCACCGCTCCAAGCTCACTCCCGTGATGGACTACAATCTCAATACAAATTAGTAAACTAAACGAGAGATTGTAGTCCATCACAGGAGTGAAGTTGGAGCTCTGGCTAGTTTACAAGGCACACAGGGACCATAGGGAACAAACGTAGCTACTCTCCAGAAGTAAAGACAGTATCAGCACCAATTCAGAGATGATTTGAGGATCTACAGCTAAGTGATACACAAAAATGATACATTTCTGTTAATAGTTAAGGCACTTTATGAATTTAGTGTCACTTTAAGTAGAAAGGTGTGCTTTAGACACAGGTTGTGTCATCTCAGTTTATCAGATTCCTTTTATTAATATTATTTATTTCAAATACGTGGCCTCATGTTATATTTAAATGTTATTTAGAAGTCAGTAACTTTGGAGCCAGCAGACCCCATGGCATTTCTGTGACAGACTAATAAAGGTTCATTGAGAGGAGAGAAGCATTGGCAGTGGTGTGGGTTTATATCAGTTTTATATCAAGTACTCAGTTTGTCATCCAGGTTAGATTTTTTAAAGAGTGTTTTAGAGATGGTAGATGTTTAGAGATCAGAGCAAGTTTCTGTAGAAGATTCACCAGGTAGATTTAGATTTTTTCTTTTTGTTTTTTAAGAAGAGCAAATTCATGTTTTTTTAGCATTGACAGTCACATGGTTTAGAGTGTTTTTATGAAACTGACATCAATAACATCACAGTTACAAGAAAGTACAAAAAAGACATTGTACAAAATTTACTTTACATAAAGAACCCTTGCTTATATAATAGGAAGTAGTCCAGGATAAAAGTGGATATTATTAAAGTAAGGTTCATTAAACTGCAGAACTGAACACGATTTGCAAAAGGTTCTCTTTAATTGATGTATTTTTCTCAATGGAAATCGTTCTAGAAGAGCATGATTTTCATCCCTGAAATAACCTCAGTTTGGCATGTCAGATTCAAGGTTATTTAATGGGACAAAGAGCATTGTACAAAGTTTGGTAACCCCTGTAATCCAGGCTGACTACAGTTATTTGAATTCTGATTCGCTTTGTACAACAACAATGATTTTACCACTTCTATTATAAATCTGTACATCCATGATAGAGAAAGTTAGGTTGAAAAAAAGACACAAGTCCATTGAGTTCAACAAATAAATAAACTGCTTACAGTTATTTAGTAATCTAAATTTTGATTATGCACTATGCACGTAGCTATTATTTGTTGAATTTCTTGCAATGTATTGTGCATTCGTTACTGGATATCGCTGAACTAATTTGGAAGGTTGATGTCTGCTATCCACTTATTACATCCTCAGTGTCTAGTGCCTTGTAATATGGTCTTCTTGTCAAGGAGAAGTCTATGTTTGCATCTTAATGGCTTTTAATCTGCAGTACAAATGTACACTGAAGTTTTATTCGCCATGTCTGCAGTGCCAAGAAATTACTCTGAATTTAAAATGTCCCTTAAAGGAAATGTTTACTGAGATATACATTGAGGGTGCCATTGCTGATTTCATTCTGATAAATTCTAGTTTTGTGACTGTTTCTGACTGCAATACTGTAAACTCCCGGTCACACCTCTGACATCGCAGAGGTGCTGCAGGTGGTTCACTGCAGTAGG
This sequence comes from Nanorana parkeri, assembly GCF_000935625.1. Classification (NCBI taxonomy): domain Eukaryota; kingdom Metazoa; phylum Chordata; class Amphibia; order Anura; family Dicroglossidae; genus Nanorana; species Nanorana parkeri. Next base: position 2,932,038 of record NW_017306304.1, read on the forward strand.
GAAGCCCAGTCATTTGCATGGGCTGCCTACCACTGTTAAAATCAAAGAAGTTCAAGCACCTTTCATTAAATCGCATTGCACAGCATCGCATTAAAATAGGTTGCCATGTGATGTGGTGCAATAAAACACACATGCGCATAGCATGCCATTAAGAAATAATTGCACTGCACCTACTGCACTGTGATTCCGCATTGCAACATGCGATGCAGGATCACACGTGCCATCCTACATTTTCCCACATTGCAAAGATGGGAATGGAGCCTAAGAGAAAGACCTCTAACTATCATGCAGATAAGGAAAGTCAAAATAATTTTTGCAGTAAATATTACTTGCAATTTCAGAATAATTTGTACTTCAGTTTAATTTTTTTTACCATCTTCTTTTTCTTAGCTGAATAGTTTTTCCTTATTTTGTAACTTTATTATTTTTTTAAATTGCAGGGTCAACCTGGAACTCAAGTAAGTAAACAGAATACTTTTTCTGTGTTTGTACAGAAATTGAGAAAAATCTCACGAATGTACAGCTGTAAAAGCCTGACATAGGTTCTAACCATTTATCTCTCTACAACAAAAAAAGGTGTTTTATTGCTGCCTGTGTTCCTATTGAAGAGCCCTCACTTCCTGTCCTGGTGACACCTGCCACTAGAAGAAAGAGTGAAGCCATCTAAGTGGGGTGCATTGGTGGCTATGAAGGCCTGAGAGAGGTTTACAAACCTTTCTCACCCGATCTAAAATCAAGAAAGAACATTTTAGCCGGATTTTCATTCTGCAGAAGCAGTCAGTAAGAGCAAAGCTAGTTAGAAACCATACCATACTTTGTGTTATGGAAGTACTATGAGTATCATGGAGGCACCTTGTATTAAATGTTTAGTGTAAAATAAAGATTTTAAAATAATAATTAAATAATGCTGTAAAACATAAGTTTTAAAGAAGTAGAAAAAAGAAAAAAACAACCCATGACACTGTCCTTTAATTGCTATACGAATGTGTCACATGAGTCTGTAGGGTGCAAGATCGTGTTGCCAAATCACATCACTATTTTGCTGAGATGACTAAACAAGCTCCTTATGTGACCTAGAAACTATGCAAAGAGTGCTTTGCCTCTGACTTAAGGGAGCCTTGTGCGGGTTTTGCATCAACAGAAATTGCATAGAATCTATTTTCTACAGTTCGGTAACCTGTCTGGTAAATGTTTAGTGAGATAAGCTTAAAGAATTATTAAACCCTCATATATCTATTACTAGCAAACAGCAGATATATGCAAAGACATTTTTTTTAAAAAGGGTTTAAACTTACTTGTGCTCCCGTCCGAACATCTGAAGAGTCTCGGGCAGCCGCAAATGATCTTGGGGCGGGCGCATGCGCACTTCAGAGGTTCGGCCGGGAGACGAGGAGAGACACAAGGTAAATCTATGGAGCAGCGTGCACCCGCACAGACTCCATGGGACGTTAGGGGAGAGGAGGACAGAGGAGTCAGTGCTGGATCGGACACCCGCACCAGCGCTGGAGGGACAGCTAAAATCTGCAGGAAAGAAGATCGGATTAAGAGACATCATTTAAGGTAAGTCCCTACAGCAGGATTGGGAAGGGGCAAAACTAATTCTGACTTTAATGTCACTTTAAGATGATTTTAGCCGTATTAGTGCAGTTGCTACATTAAAGTTCTGTCCGTGATAATTTTCTCATTTGTACTAACAGTTAGATTTTCAGGACAAGCTTTCAGGAGGCCTAGCCTCTTTTTCTCGGTTCAAGCAGCACTGATAAGCAAACCTTTGTGTATCAGTAATGCTTCGACTGAGATGAGGTATCACAGTACTCAACAGTGACATATGCAAAGCACAACCAAGATGCAGAACCTGCACATACAATGAGCAAATATGACTGGGTTTGCACCAAGCCCCTTCACATAACTGATTGCAACCAAGAGGCCAAATGGTAACACTCAGGTGGCTCCACTCAAGCTGAGATTTATGAAAGACCACTAACAAGATAGCCATTTCAAGAAACAAATCTAAATTCGTCCAATTTCCATCATGATGTGGGAAGTTCTTGATGAGGGTGGACATGAAACCGATCAAGTTTAAAGGAAAGATAGAGCCAAATACAGGGAAAATCTACAGGCAGTTTTAACCTGCAAGACAGTGACCTCAAACTCACCACCTAAGGTGCACTAGGGTGGTTTCAAACCAAAAACTGCAACCTCTTAGAATGGCCAGGTCAAGTGACATCCCTCTATCCCATTGTAAATTTGACGGAGATAGTTAACCAAGATGAGCTGGCAAACAAAGGTGAAAATCGAGATCTGACAAGCTGCTAGAGACTTATACCCAATATGCTCAAAACTGCAGCCAAAATTCTACCAAGTATTAATTTGAGGGTGAAAATGAATGCAAATCACAAAGAATAATTTGTCTTATTTATAAATTAACTTTTGTGCCACAATTCCTTCAGTTTGTTAAATATGTTTTATGAATCATTTAGTACAAATACCATAAAACCATATTTTAAAAAGGTTGTAACACTAACACATGGGGAAAAGTTTTGCAGAATATTATATTTTGATTCTGCCAACACCAGTCTGATCTATCAAATCAGGGACAGGATGTCCCGCTTATGCTGGGCATATTATGGCATGTCACCAGTGAAGTTTACGACAATGGGAAGCCTAGTTAAGGCAGGTAATTGCCAATAGTCAATTCTATAGAATGCTTACATCTCATGAAAGCTGGTAGCTGACCTGAGGTCCCCTTACTGATATAATGCAAACATTGTAAAAACGGTTTCTCTTTACCTAAGTGCTTTATAATGATGGTATTCAGTATGTTCAAATGGCACTGAATAAGAAACATAAATTGTTCACCTCATTTCAGGCACAGATGTGTCAGAATAATAAAAAGAGAACAGAAGCTAGACCTTGAAATAGGATGAATGGTAGCAGTCTTTTGTCTTCACAGGGAATTTTGTGTGTATGTGTTTTTAATTTGTTTGTCATTGACTGATGCTGGTAAGCTTTGCAGTGTTAGCTGTATTATTATAAATACATTTTCTTTGAAATTATTCCTCTGATGGTGAATGTCATGTCATATGAAAGTATTGGTTCATGGTAAGAACTAAATTACTCTATTGTATTTCGAAGAGCTATAGAGAACATATGCATGTTGTTTTCCAAGGCTACCTGCCCCACAGTCACTTGCTAAAAACTGCATGACATAAAAGTGCATTAAATTAAATATTTCCAGGCATGTCATTTGGCTAAAGTGTGATGGCAATTATGGCATGGAGCAGAAAGGCTAGTGTGTGCAAGTATGTATTTATTGATGTTGGCAATTGTGGCTGCCCAGCCTCTTTTATCATAATGCTGGAACACAATGCAAAAATTTACATTTCTTAGTGCCTTAAAGGAGAACTATGGGGTCAGGGCTTTTCCCCATAGTTCTCCTTAGGGTAAGGGAGGACACAAACTAGCGTCCTCCCGTTACCCTAAGCTCAGTATACCGCGAGCTACAGCTCGCGGTATACTGAGACGCAGCAGCCGGAGCGGATCCCGACATCGATGTTGAGATCCGCCCAGCTGCGTGAGTGACAGCTGGCTCTGCCTATCTAGAGGCAGAGCCAGCTGTACCCGCCCCCTCCCCCGTCCGTTCCGCCAGTCAGCGCTGGCGGATCGGAGCGGGGAGGGGGGAATCCAGCCCCTCCCCTGTCACGGCAGAGTGCCGTGACAGGATCGAGAGGTGAGCGAACGCCGGTATCTGTTCGCTCACCTCCCGATCTACTGAGCCGACCTGTGACAGTCTCATTGTCACAGGTCGGCTACAACTATGAGGTGAGTGGAAATCACTCATCTCATAGTTCTCCTTTAATGTCTTTATATTAGTATGGTCCTGTACAGTTCCATAAATGGCTGACATACTTAGGTTTAGCTCTAATAACAGCTTAATGACATGGACATAACCAGCCTCGCACACCTGCTACGTCCCACAACAGCCACGCGGCGCTCTCCCGCCTCCTCTACTCACCCACTACATCGATCACGGACAGCACAAGACCAAACAGCCAGTTACCGTCCGCCTCTTATAAGATGGCCCAGACAGCGTCGTGAGTGATGGGCGTGGGAAAAAGGAGGATTCTGATTTACAACTGGAGTGAAAGGGAAAGCTATGATTGGCTACGGGAGTGGTTCTGCTGTCTGTGGTGTGTGACCTAAATACGGAAGTGGTTATGAGTGCTACCATGGAAACCATTGCAGAGAATTCAGGATGGCGAGCCACTGGGCACGGGTGTTATATCATTCAAACAACGGACCTTAGTAAAGATGGATGCTGCCATCTTTAACATGGGAAGGTGCACGGCTGTAAGCCATCTGGAATCCCTCCAGGAGTTGGGTACTCGGCCCATCACTCGCGAGTGGGCGAGTGGAAATTTTGAGCTCTGTCCTAAACCAAACATAATAACCTTGAGATTGTTCAATGTTGTGTAATATTTTGAACTTGAAATATAAACTTTGCCTAGCCTGCGACACTGGGAATACTAATGTAGCCCCACCACATTTTATGGAATGGCTACTAGAAATTTAGTGATTGCTAGAGCTGTAGTTAGCATGGTCAAATTATAGTTGGCATTTATCTGGTTAATTCCAGGTGTTCTAGCATTAATTGTACCTGCCAGAGTGGAGTGTGGCTCTGCTGCAGTGTGGGGCAACCAATGGGAGGACATTATGAGTGTGTGTGTGTGTGTGTGTGGCTTGCCAGCCAATCAGTGGTGGTTTCATGGCCAGTGGTGCATGCTAGGTAAGAGCATATATACTCAAGGGAATTTCCATGGGCTCAGTCTGGTTGCAGCCATATGTTAATCCTGGTTGGTGTTCTGTCCAGCCTGCCTGGGGATGCTCAAGTGTGGGAAATGCTTTGCTAGGCCTCAAGCCTGGAGGAGGCCTAATACTGATTGAGGATGAGAAGCTGATGGCTGCTAGAGGTGCCTGGAATGGAATGGATCTCAGGAGCAAGGCTGGTGTCTCTCCTACTAAAGATCTCATGCCCATCCATCTTCAGCTGTTGCTCAAATACCGAGTGTCAGTGTGTGCTCTTATTGATTCTGCACTGTGGAATACTGAAAGAGAATGGTGAGTCTGGAGTTCTGTTCTGTATATTTTTCTCATCGATGTCCTAAGCCCTATACCCTGTCCTCCAATTGATGTGTTCTAATGAAAGTTCTTCAGCATTATACCTCTGGCCTGGATTTCAGCTCTATCAGTAATAAGTACAGGGCGGTTAATGCTATTGGGGCTGCAGGTTGCTAAAATCACCTAGATGGGCTATGGAAGACCCGATCATTCCAGTGGCCCTGTAGGGGGTAGCTCTACACTGAGAATAGAGTTTCTTGTTATGTGAACTAATCACAAGTATTCGGTACATATTTTTTGTTCCTAATATATCATAGGTATTCCACGCACAATTGCTGCTACAATGTGATTAATCTGAAATATTAAAACATTCTATGTCTTGCTTCCTAGTTTGCAGCTGTATATGTTAAAATAACTAAAAACATTGGTAAAGTAAAGTTAGGATTATCCAGGTGATCCTGGTAGAAACCAGCCCTATTGAGATCCAGCAATTACCCCAGTATACTATCCACAGAGTCAAGACCAAAGGAAGCAGGCCCTAACTGAGAATAATATGGGGAGTCAAGCTAATCTATCATCATTTCTAGACAATAAATACATATAATCTTTGAATCACAAATCTATAGGAATCTTGCAATGTACTATTCAACGATAAGAGACTGAAAACGCTTTTTACTGTCAAAATCAAACAATTTAGTGAACAATGAATCTGCTTTTTGTTTTTCATATCATATATTTTAAGACATTTCCAATTAGTTTTTTTGTAAGTTTTTTTGTAATAATAACAAAAAGAAAAGATAATTTTAACTGCTTTGCCTAAATCATTACATATGCACTCGCCATGACTCAAGGCTTTGAACAATAGTTGATTTCTGGGGCATCAGATTTTCAGACATGCAAATAAAAGCTTATTGTATGAGGTGACTGAAATATTATCGTATGGTATAAATCTATATTCTGTAAGCACAGCTGATACTGACATTTCCAAATAGTATCAGCAATCATCAGTTATAAGCCATTTAGCTCAAGATTGCTGGTTGTTTTGCAGAATAAAATGGAGTTCACCAAAGCTCACTATAAGCACAGTTGTTCCTTTGAAGCTTGAGAGATGAAGTGGTAATTTGCTGCTCACTGTCATTTCTGGGCCTTCCATAAAGTGACAGTGTGAGCAAAATCTGCAGAGAGAATTTACAACTACCAAATAGTCTATGAAGAAAACCAATTCCATGCACCTGACAGGGAAGTCATGAGATCAGTACAGACACTGCCATTGCTGACATCGTATAAAAAAATGCTAGTTGCCTGGCTGTTTTGCTGACCCAGCCATTTTAATGCAATGTGAGTCACTGAACTACAACAAGTATGCAGATCACGCAAAGTCAGATAGAAGTCGGACATCCTTATCTGCATGCTTATTTGGAGTCCCTGGCTCAATTCATTACAGCCCAACTCCTTAGATTGTAAGCTCCTTGAGGGTAGGGACTGATGTGAATGTGCACAGTGTGTAGCTCTGCGTAAAATTGTCAACGCTATATAAAGGCCAATAATGAATAAATAAATAACTTCAGGCTGGAAGAAAAAAAATTTAAGTGGAACACCACCCAATGCACTGCAAGGGTTAAATACTCAATAAGTCTAGGTATGACGGAGAAGCTGTCTTACTTACCCTAACTCGTGCTCCAGCAGCCTCTGGCTCTCTCCTCTTCTCCCTCCAGTGCTCTTGGCTGTGGGAATTCACTCGGTTTCATCACATACAATGCAGAGCTATCAGGCCTGCATTGTATGTGGAGGAGGCAGTGGTGGAACTGTGAATGGAAGCCTAAAGCTGGGTATACACACATATATTGTCTTCATTCAACCTGCAAGCTGATCGAAGAAAATATAATATATTATTATTCCTCCATCAACACTTACGAGCATTTATCAAGGAATCCCCCAGTGTTTCTATTGTATTAGATTACCGGATCGAACCTGCTGCTGATTGGCTCCATTCGGCTGAGAATTTTTTAACCTGCTGGTCAAGGATGCCGGGCGGAAGGGTGCCGACAGCAGCATCGGCCAGTTCACTGGAACCAGCCGGAATATATACCGTGTATACCTGACTTAAGAGAGGAGGTTTTGCAGATGGAGGGAGACTATTGGAGCTTGAAATAAGGGAAGTATTACTCTTTATTTCTCTACCTCTAGGCAAAAACGAGTATTTTACCTTTGTAGAGTGTGGAGACCTCACTGCAAGCAGGACCGGATTTACTATCTCTGCTGCCCCAAGGTCAGGTTCCTCAATGCACCTCCCTCTCCGCCAGACTAACACCCCCCACCCCCCAATGGAGAATGGCAACCAGATGGCAGAGGCAACAGGGTTGGTTTAAAAAAAATTTTTCTTTATTATTTTTCTACCACTTTTTAATTTTTTTAATTTTACATTTTTATTTCTTATCTTTTACTTTTTTTCTTTTTTATAATTTTTTAATTTTATTATCCTTTAAAAAAATTATTTTAGTTATTAATACATTTTTACTTATATTTTTTTTTACTTTGTATACATTTTTATTTTTTTCACTTAACTTTATTGCTACCAAGCCCCAGTGTGATAGCATTTGGAGGTGACAGGTTCTCTTTATCGAACCTGTCAACTATAGGAGTTTTAGCACAGTACTATGCTGGCTTTCCTGTGACAGCTGAGATGGGAAGGCTGTGAGTGCAGCTCTCCTGTTTCAGTGTTCACACGGAGCAGAGCGTAGAACGGATGTTCTCCGCTCTGCTCTTCGCTCTCCATCCTGAACGAATGTGCCATGGTCCTGGGTCCCCCAGAAGAGCAGGAGACCCCGAAAACCATGGTGGGTAGGGAGGCGGGCAGCAGGGAAAGGCAGGCAGGTGAGCTAGGGCCAGACCATGGGGGGGACAGCGAGGGGGGGGACAAGGAGCCGCACGCATATTACAAGTAATCTCGCGATATCGCCGGGATCACTTGTACTTAAACACTACCCGCCTGGCGGCTTTGCTGCCCCTCTACTCCCTGCTGCCCTGAGGCCAGGCCTCTGTGGCCTTGGGGGAAATCCATCCCTGACTAAAAGGGTCGTTTTTTCTTGTGCCCGCAGTTGGGCTTTAGAGCCAGAGTTTTAGCATGTCAGTAAACCAGCACTTTCAGAAGCAATTGCAACCTCAATGTTCCCCTCATACCAGATTTCCTTTTGGTGAGTCAAGCTGGTATAAAGAAATAAATAATCACTTCAGCAGCTAGGCAGAGAGCCCTATAAATATCAGACTTTCCTCTGCCAGTAAACGTATACCACCTCTCTGTTCTGCTAACTGCCTAATGACTGCTTTCTCTTTGAAAAGCCAGCTTTGATTTTGAAATTGAATTGGTAAACAACTATTGCAGATCCTGAATAGAAAAAAAATCCCTGTTGTTGGTGGACCTGCTTTGTGATACCCTTGGTCTCTGTGGTTGTTAAAGACAGATATTCATGCTTCTAAGTCCAGTTGAATTTAGTTCCCTAAACGTACATTCTGACAAGTGCATCAGTGCTTACATAATTCTTACAACTTTCGCTTTACTTGTCTCACCTTGTTAGGACTCATACACATCAGCATAATAAAATACTTCCATCTATGCTGGATCTTTCTGCCAGAGGAAGCTAGTAAAATCCAGCATAAAAAATGCACATTTATGTGCGTTTACACGTATGCACATAAACATATCCTATTGGCTAGAAAATGTATTTATTCTAGGCACTAGAATGAATTTGCACACATACCTGCCCGTTTAAATTTATATATGCATGTGGTGTGTGTAGGTTTGGGGAATTTTTGTGGGCCCCTGAACACTGCTCTAAAATACGGATCTAAATGCCACAATGTGCAGGGGGACAATGGAGTTGATTTACTAAAAGAAAATAGGCTGCTCACTTAGCAAGGGAATTTGCACTTTTCAGGGGAAGTTTCCCCTTATTTTAGTGAATGAGGTGAAGCTCTGCTGGCTTCCACATTCAATCATATGCAAACAAAATTACAGATTTTTAAAATATTTTCCTTGCACACGATTGGGCATTCTTTGCAAAGTTAAAATTTCACAATATTCACCAAGCACCATGGGGAAACTTCCCCTGCAAACTGCAAATTACTTTGCAAACTGAACAGCCTATTTGCCTTTAGTAAATCATCCCCATTGGCTGAAAAATAGGTTTTATTGAAAAGAACTGGAAAATGAATCTAGGTTAAAGGTGTTTTTCTGCCCATGTGCATGCGGCCTAAGATTTAAGCTGTTCATACAGACATCTGATCGTTTGCAACTGAATGATCAGACTCTCAAATGATCTGCTGTTCTCCCAACATGCACATTTTCTATTCTGTGCATGTCAGGCAACCTCCTTATCATAGACTTTGAGGCAGCAATGGGTGGTGCTAGGCTAACACAGTTTCTCCCTGCTGTATCAAGAGTTGTATTATACATTAGATATAAAACTCCAACCTCTGGTGTCCCTGAAGCCAATATCT
>NW_017306304.1:2941711-2961004 GCF_000935625.1 Nanorana parkeri
TATATATATATATATATATATAATTTATTTGGCAAGTATCAACAAATTCATTGGGTAAAGTAATAATGCTCTGTATTATTGATGTAGTAATTGAAGTAGCAACCACATAAAAACTTACGGTGCTATTGCCATTGCATCAGTGGAAGCGTTCATAATCTGCAATTATTTTTTGTTTTATTTTTCAGGGTCCTCCTGGTCCCAAGGGTGACAAGGTGAGTAGTCATCTATTCGATGTGTACCTTTTTGATGCAGAATGGCAAATCCATGCTGATGTTCAACTGGAGCATATTAAATGCCTAGTAAAGTCTGTGACATACAATCAGCATTTGTGAGAGAGTCACAGGGTACCTCAGAGTCCTTGTTAAAACTATCATCTCATCTTTCCCCTTTGCAGGGAGATCAAGGTGATCAGGGCCCTCGGGTAAGCACTTTCAAAAATGTTCCGCTGCTAAACACATTGGTTAAAATCCCAAATCAATGCAGCAGTCCCACTGTGTATCTATGTTTAACAACCGCATCTTCTCTGCATGCTCCAGTCACTACCTCAGCAAAGTCAGTGTTATGTTCATCTGTTGTGGCCATAACCAGATAATGCTTTTGGTACATACCCATTAAACAGCAGTTCTCCAGTAAAATGGTGTGTGATCTGACTCTACATTTGCTTTAGGGAGCTGCTGTTTAAATAGAATCCTATGCAATAGTGCAATAGTTTTGATGGTTAGAATTAACACGCATAGTCACTGTCCATTGCTCTTTAAAGAATAATTCCACCTTAATAAACTAGTATTTATTTAATTTAATTGATGATATAGTTTCGGATTTCTTTCACTAGAATCTGTAAAACTTACATCAGTAACTTACCTGCCATGAATACCTTTGCTTGATTCAGACAGATGCAATTGTTGCTTATGGTCTTTAGCATTTAAATATTTGAGTGCCAGGTAGTAAGCAAAGAGCTTCACTAGAGAAAGTAATGCTTTATGTCATCAGACTATTAATTCACATGCTTGGACTCTGGACACACTGGATTTTAATTACTAAAGGTGTAGAAGCTAAGCACTTTGCTAAGTAAATGTTAATGTCGTCTAGCTGTACAGACCACCAAACAAGAGAATGGGGAGATAGTTTCATGTTTCCTGAACTATAAAGGGTCTTCTGACCCTTCTTAGCATCCCATGAAACCATTCCTCCCTGTAATTCTTTAGCCTCAAATGTACAGAAGTGGGCATAATAAGGAAGATTTGTTAATTTTGGTGCTACTCTCTCTAACCTTGATGCCCTAAGCACAGGCCCATGCGTGCCATTTCTGTAAATACAGCCCTAATTACATGCAATCAAATCCTGCAAAAAAAACATTTTACACACAGATCAGTACTACAAATTGTTAACTGAAATTGTTATCATGCAATTTGCTAAAAACAGACCTGGCTTTGGTGCACAGGGCAAGTAACACAGTAAGAACATGTCTATCAACGACAAGATTTCAGGCTTCCTTTCATACTCGTGGAGTTATTCTTTAAAGCAAGCAAACCTAGCTTTATTGGCATCGCCTAGACTTTGTTATAGTGGATCAATGAAGTAGACCTCTATAGTATCTACAGCCAGACTAATTTAGTAGTACAGGCTTAACTCATAAAAGAAACCTTTGCTGAGCAGAACATGGGGGCTGCCATTGTTGACTTCTTCTGCCATTTCTAGTTGTCATGCTGCCATGCTGGCCCTATGGCATTAAAACCTTTGAGTCATTAACCCAGAACAAATATGCAAGTAAGAACTTTACTTGGACTTCGGATCTGTTTTGTGTCAGTGGCTCTGAAAGTTTTGAAGCCAGTCAGTCAGCATAATAGCCAGGCAACCACCCTTTTCAGAGGAAGAATAGCAATTGCCACCCTTATCTTTAGCTTAAGAAAAAGTTTATAAAGACACAATTTGTATTACATTTCTTTTATAAGGAGCATTGTTTCTCAGTAAATGTTGCATAGCCAATTTCTCAATTTAAATCGTTGGCCAATAAACTTTGATTGATTTCTATAGATGTTTATAAATGTGGTATATCCCTGCTTTTTTGAGCCCTATGTGTGTACTAACTGTGTAATAATTTTGTTATAGTACATTGTTGTTACATAATAGAAGTGTATTTATACCACGGGGAGCATGCGAGACAAATTGCTTTGCTTACAGTGTGAAATCATTCATATAACACGGTAGCACAAACTAACTACCAAACAAATCATTAATTTGTGTATTGGGCAATTAATTTTTTCCTCATTTGCTTTAAAGCTCCAATGCTAGTAACATATAATCAGAAATCAGTGATATGAGAATACAACACAGGTATTTGAAACAAGCACATCCCTGTGTTTTTCAAATTGGCTTAGCATACAGCAGTTGCCTGTTTTATTGTTTCTCAAGAATTTGTATGGTTTCCAGTGTAGAAAGACACTTGCAGACCTCTTATCATGTATTCCAGTTATATAGTGGGGAGAACAATTAAGAATAATATGCACTTTGCATGGTGCTATATTGTATCAGACTTGCTTCTTAATTAAAAAAAGAAAGTGAAAATAGATCCTTGTCTTTGTTTTCATATCCATGGCAAGCGCACTCCTATGGTATAAATAATATATGTGATGTCATGCAGTATAATAGGGATTTTGGTATTCATGCTGAGATGACAACTGGGAATAATCCTCTCATTAGACACAATCTCTCAGCAGAAATATTAAAATCCAGATTTCACAGTGTGTGTATTGTAATCAATGTTTGTACACCATGCGTGACTGTGTATATATTTCCAATACAAACTCTCTTATAACTTACATTTAGATTTTAAATATACTGATGTTTTCCTACTAACCAAATAAATAGGACTTTCATAGCTTACTCTCATGTTGTTTTACAATGTACTGTCTGCCGGTTCTAGACTATAGCACTGATTTTTCTTATCTGTAAATATAAAATGCCACAAGAGAAAAAAAGAAGAGTTAAGCTGGCCATATTTCAATTGAATTGTGTTTGAAAAATTTGATTTTGGAACATTTGTTTGATTTTGTAATAGTTAAGGGGGTCAAAAGACAATCATTTTTTTTACGTAGTGACCAAACAAATAAATGAGTAGGATGGAAAATGTTTCTTGAGTGAACAGAATTCGAATAATAATTGCGGTTTTCGTTTGAAAAACTCCATTAATTTCCAAATTCCAATCTTAAAACCAAATGAATCTTTGAATGACATTCTACAAATTTCTGATGGCATTATTGAATGTTCTGACGAGATTTTTCGCATAAAAGCGTTTGTTCACAACTAAGTGCTCGTTTTGTGTAGGGAGCTAAAATAACAAAGTTTTACTCACCTGAACTGCGATCTAATTCTCCTACACTGCTTCCTCTATCCTGTCTCCTCCTCCGATGGTATGTCCCTCTGTGTCCTCATGTTCTATACACTGTATAGAATGTAATAACTCACGGCCCATAGATCGCTGGAGCGGAGGGGGAGCAAGGCTGAAGGGAGCGTTTTAAGATCAAGCCGTAATCAAGGTTCGGATAAGTATAGTTTTGTTATTTTAGCTCCCTAGACAAAAATTAGCACTTAGCCTTTGCAGTGCAGGGGTAGCCCCACTGCAAGGGTTAAGATTGTATTTGCCCGGAATTCTGCTTTAACATTAAAACAAAGCAGTCTTTAGGTTGACCAGTGTTGGAAACTAAATGGGCAAATATTCAAAACCTACAACTGACCCTGAAAGTTGACAGATTGACAGTTGGCATACATTATGTTCATATGTGCCCATAGGCAGTATGGGCTGAGATTATTGACTCTGTTAGGACATAGGTGAGCTACATAACCTAGGTAGATGATCATTAAGTATTATCTTTAACCCTGAACCTAGAGTGTTTTAATATGCAGTGAATCAAAAATCAGCAGCCTCACAATATACACTGAGTGGCCAGATTATTATAACCACCTGACGTTTGTAGGCAAATTAGCTATAATTTCGCGCTGAAGTTGCTAGAGGGCCAGACCATCATAAATAGGGAAGCAGGTTGTTTACCACGACAGTAGAAATGATGTTTTTCTGAAGATATGGGTAAACAACGCGATTTAACAGCCTTTGAACGTGGGATGATTGGTGGCGCTCTGAGCCATTGAGCGAGTATCAGCAGAATTTGTTAAATGTTCAAGAGCAGCTGTTGTTAAAGTGTTTAAAGACTGGACTGTCAGCCGAAAATCTGGGTCTGAAAGTGCGAATTGTGGCCGTCAGCAACTAGTCAATGTTAGGGCAGAACAGAGAGTGGCAAGACTGGTACAAGACAACAGAAGGGCAACAGTGCATCAAATTACTGCAGATCTTAATCAGGGACCCTCTCAAATGATCTCTGAATGCACTGTTCGCCGTACACTGCATCGTATGGGATATGGAAGCCGAAGGCCTGTTCGAACACCTTTGCTGTCTGCACCTTTGCTGTCTACAAGATAAAACGTCTCCAATTCGCACAGGAACACAAGGATTGGACAGTCGAGCATTGGAAAAAAGTCGGAAACAGCATGAAAGCATGCACCCCACATGCATGAGTACAACCCTTCAAGCTGCTGGGGGCAGTGTTATGGCTTGGGGCATGTTTTCCTGGCATGATTTGGGCCCTTTAATTTGTGTGGAACAACGTCTGAATAGCACAACATACCAAAGTATTGTTGCTGATCAAGTTCATCCTATCATGTTGATGGCGTATGCCAATGGAGATGGCTTCTTCCAACAAGACAATGCGCCATGCCACGGTGGTTTCAAGAACATGAGGGAGACTTTACCTTGCTTAGGTGGCCCCAACAATCACCAGATCTCAATCCAATTGAGCATTTCTGGGGCGAAGTTGAAAGAGCCACCAGGCAATGGGTTCCACAACCATCAAATCTCACAGAACTGGACAGTGCTATTCATCAGGCATGGTGCCAGATTCCTCGCATCGCCTTTCAACATCTCGTGGAGTCAATGCCAAGAAGAATTGCCGCAGTATTGAAGGCAAAAGGTGGCCCAACGACGTATTGAGGGGTGGTCATAATAATCTGGCCACTCAGTGTATATGCTGATAGTATGTAGACATGTGGCACGTATAACTGCAGGCATTACACAGCTGTAGTTTAAAATGATCCTAAAATGTAACTTTGGTGTCCCATATTCCAAATGCACATTACAATGTTGTAATTGTTAGCCAGCAGGTAGAGCTTTAGGCTCATTTTTTTTACATGTATACGCTACATACATTCTACATACAGTTGATTGTTTACAGAGCTTTGTAGCTCAAGCTAAAATTTACTGATGCAGGTAAATGATTCATCACATTGACTCTTCCCTTAGGTCCCATCCTAGGTTTCATCCAGACAAAGTAACGCAACAGACAGGCATCTACAACTGTTGTCTTGTTAGTTGGTCCATTGTGGTCTGAAAATCCTTTGCCATGTATAAAATGCTTTTGTGAAATGAAGATTGTATACATAGAGTAAAATTGCTGACATAAAATATCAGTTTAAAATGGATAAACCAACAACTTAAATAAAACAGACCAAAACCATTATATTTTATAATTTTATTGTCAAAATAATGTGTTATATTGTTAGCCTATGCAGGGTATCCAGAGCACAGGCACAGCTTGATGCCACCAGACACCTTTGCCACAATCTGTGGAAGGGAACCATTATAGGCATTATTGTTCATATGTTATTATCATTAGAGATGTCAGCAGGGATCCTTTGTGAATTGCCTCCATAGAGATCCCTGCAACCTTAAAACTATTCCTGGGATGGATCCAGTTTAGTTTCCTTGAATTTTCACAATCAACTTTTACTTGCTGTTCCAATGACGCCAAGATAATTATTTCCTGAAACATCAAACCAAACTTATTTTTCACTTGCTTTGCATTCTTCCTAATCAGGGGAATTTGTTGCACTCAGGGGCCTAGAGCATAAATGCTACTCAGCATGAAATAAATGATATATTAATAATTTCCACATCTTAAAATCCTCAGCCAGCAGCTGGCATTTAATTAGTTTTAGTGTCTCATTGCCGCAATAATAAACCACCCAGGACACCTTCTTAACCATTTTCATACCTATTTTTCCTTGCGGGATCTTCATGCAAATTAGGCTAACAGCTGGTAGAGTACAAAAACAGATAACATCTTAAGAATGTTTGTCCAGAAGGGATTCATTTTCCAAAAAATAAAGAGAGAGTGTCCAGGAGATTACTGTATTATCTTAACCTCAGTGAGTTGAGTGTTTCAGCAGATATCTCCACTCTGCTAAAACAGTTAATTCTTCATAAACCACCTTCTGGTAGCTCAGAGTCTTCCTGTTATTTTATACTTTGATGAACAGGGTACTACTGTGACTTGTCCTGGAAGAGTCGTGGGAGAATGTTGTTATTCTTACTAGAACAAGTCTGACCATGAAGAAGTGCAATGTACTTTTTTTTGTCATTTATCAAAATTTATTAGTCATTAAGGGCTACATTGAGAGGTGTATTTATAGATATCTTCCTGAAACAAATCAATCATGATTAGGACAGACTTCTTAATATCCTTTTTGTCAAGAAGAGTTTGCAATCCAGTTTGTGGTATAAGAATGTGCTGCTCTAAAAAAAAGATCCTTTTCAGGATGTGGCAGCACCACTATTAGCATACTAGACATAAAATTATTTTTAAAACTTTTTTGCAGCTTCTTTATCAAGGTAGGGCAGTGCCCTAGCACCACAGCCATTAAGTCCATTATTGGCATAATGGACTTAACAGGAAGATGGTTGCTGAAGATGAATAAAGTAAAAATTGCATTTTTAAAAAATGTATTTGGGTACTGCCTGCATCTCTTAGTTGCAGGCAGGCATGGACAGAACCATCTGCATCATTTAGTGGAAGGCAGGTATGGACTGACTGAAATGGTCAGTTAAGTTGGTGATAGTTCAACACAATAGTATTATGGATATAAAAGACTACCCTGGTTAACTATTGTGTGGGATGTGACCTGTTCATGGATAGACAAGCATACTGTTATGTCTGTAATAGGTGCTGCAGAGCATGCAACTGTTCTATTAAGAATCCAATGAGTAATAGCAGAATTCAAAGGCACTAAGAAAGAGAACCTAGGAAAGTTGGAAGACCCACTGCACATGACTGTACATTTGAGGATCTGCCAAGACACAGTGGAGAGGAAATCTAACTGGCCCTGGGATAACAAGCACTCCCAGTCATCATGACTCATGACTTGTTTCAGAGTTACAATCTGAATTTAAAATTGATTTAATTAGGCCTTTTACACAGCATACTTAATGATTTAAAGGTATTGTGACACATAATTTAGGTAAACAAAAAAAGACAGTGTTTGGTCAAGTTAATACTTTGTATAACCACCTTTGGCTGCAGTTACAGCTGTGACCAATTTGAGGTAAGTCTCACAGCTTTTCACATATGGATCTCTTAAGCTGGCCATACACCTTACAATTATCTGCAGATTTTCTGTGGTCAGATGGAAAAGGTGCAACAGATTCCTCCATCTACACTTAACTGTGTGGATGGAGTAATCTCCACCTGGGCCAATCTGTTGCACTTTTTCCATCTGACCACAGAAAATCTGCAGATAATTGTAAGGTGTATGGGCACCTTTAAATGCTGTTGGCGAGCTCCAAGTGGGATTTTATGTGGTCTTAATTGAAAAATGCCTTTCTTATCATCCCACTTCTATAAAGCCCAGCTTTGTGGAGTATCTGGGCTATAGTTGTTCCAGGGCATTTACTCCCTTCCCAGCCTTTAATCTCTGCTTTCCTTCAGAGTTAAAATAGGCCTTTTGATTGCTTCTCTGACAAATGCCCTTCTTACCCAGCTATTGAGTTTTAACAGTGCTTGGGGGATGTTAAAAGTCTGTGATTTTTTTTTTTATAACCTAACCCTGACTGGTGTTAATCCAAAACTATGTGCTGGCCTCATTTTGATAGCTTCTTGATCTTCGTGATGACAATTTAAAAAATATGTTCTTTATACCCACTGACATGGTTCGCACCTTACAACTCTCCTTCCCTGGGAACCTACACATCTCTCCTACTTAGAAATCTGCCTAGCTCTTACCACACCCTATTTGCTGAAAACTACTATTTCGCAAGTTTAGGGCTCTTCAGCCAGTTATCCACTCTCCTGGCTAGGTTAGACAGCAGCATTCAAAAGGACCTACTTACTGAAATTACTTTATCTGTTTTATATCTTGCCTATCCTGATTCCTTCCCATACCATGAAATTCTGCAATGGCAGACTTCCAGTTTATTTGGAACAGGGCAGATCGAGACTTCACAAACACATTCTTTACCAATCCAATATTACCGGTGGACTTGGAGTACCAGAAATACTATCAGGCTGCACAGTTAGCCACTTTTACTAAATATCAGACTGGCATGTAAATCCTGCTATCTGTAGCCATCGAAGCAACAAATTTGACCTCCTGAGCATGGATTGTCTGCTCTGGTTTCTCCCTAAAGACAGTTTAAGTTTACAAAACCCTTATTACACTTCACTCTCTCAAAGTATGGGAGGTAATAAAGTACTAATAGGGCCTTCTATCCCCCAGGAATAAAATCTCTGGGTGTTTTTAAAAATTGGATTGCTTTGGGCCTCATGCATTTCCATAAGCTCATCACAAAAGATGACATTAAGCCATTCCCCTCACTACAAGAAACCTATAAATTACCAAGCTCGGAACTGTTTAGGTACTTTCAGATCAAACATTTTGTTGCCTCCACTTTCTGAACCACGACCTAAGAACTAACCTTCATACTTGAACAAAAATGCATGAATGATCCTCACTTCCACATCCAGACTTGATCTCTTTGCTATACAACCTGCTACTCCATCAATCCTTACCCACCCTACACATAAATACATGCAGACATTTGCAGCCGACCAAAATACTATCATAGAAATGTGGCCCAAATATGGAGCACTACTAAACCTGTTCCCAGTATGCAAATGCCTTGAAAACGATCAGTTATTATTTAGATGGTACTACGTACCCACCCACTTGTGGTACCAGGTCACTTACCAAGCTGTTTTAGATGTTGGTTGGAACCAGGCATATTCCATATTGTGGACATCAGGAAACTCAGGAACCATGAAGAAGGGTCTACGCAATGTTAACCATACTACTGTAATTCCCAATTCCCATGAGCCCTTGTGAGGCACCCTTGAATTTGAAACCAGAGGGCCTTACAAATTGTATTTACTTTAATGACTCAAGTTCAGATGGGCACTAAACAAACTATTGCAAAAGCATGGATATCCAACATTCTCACACTGGCTGAGGTCAATTGCAGAATTCAGTGAAAATTTATGAAATAAAACCCAGCAAAACTTTTGGACACCATGCCCAGATTTAAAAACATTTTGGACCCATGGATTACCCGCTTCTTACCAGGTGATTCCGACTGTCATCTAATTAAGCCTGGGGAGCCCACCTTCCCCACACTACCCCTATCTCATTGCCCTAGTTCAGCTACCCTGGGTCTTCATCTAAGTTCCTTCTCTACTTCTTCCTACTTCAGAAAAAAGAACTTTACCATGCTGACTTGCGGAGATGTCTTTAATTTCCCTATATTAAGGTGTACCAGCAAATGTACTGTTAACCTTTGTACACCGCAGGTCTCTTTTGTCTTTTCACTGCCTGCTGTAAACTCTGAAACCTTTTGTTAATAAAATATAGAAGAAGAAAAATATGTTCTCTAAGATATTCTGGGGCCTTCCAGAAATAGGTGTATTTATTTGAGATCATAAACACAGAAGGACCCTATTCACCTAATTATGGAGTTTCTGAAAGCAGCTGTTTGCAGCAGAACATACTGTATTCAGAAACTTTACAGCAAAGGGGGTGAATACTTTACAATATATCACATTACTTTACAACACACTTTCTTCACTTTGGTATTATCAACCACTGTGTGTAAATCAGGGACGTAAAATCCCAATCATATTTACTTTAATTCCAGATTCATACACTGCAAAGTCTGGAAGAGCACAAGGAACTAATACTTATGTAAAGCATTGCATACGTTTTAATTTTAAAGATCAAGTTGTGCTTCAGTGTCCCACATCCAAGTGGTTAAAATCTAAATCTTTGAGTCAAGAGTAGTTAAAGTGCAGAGTGCAGGTGTCAGAAGTGCATGAAGTGCAGAGTGCAGGTGTCATGAAGTGCAATGGTCAGGAGCAGGTAACGCGCAGAGTACAGAGGTCAGGAGTAAGTAATGCACAGAGAGCAGAGATCAAGAGTAAGTTATACACAAAGAGTTGTGTTCAGGTATAAGTAATCAAAAGAGATCAGAGGTCAGGATTAAGTAACACACACACAGAGAGCAGAGGTCAGACATAAGTAACATGCAGCGTGCAGGGGTCATGTGTAAGTAAATCAGAGTGCAGGGGTTAGGAGTACTTAACACCTGGACTGTCAGGGTCAGGAGTAACACCAGAGTGCAGAGCTAAAGAGTCAGTAACACAGAGTGCAGGTGTCAGGTGTAAGTAATACACAACGTGCAGAGGTCCGTAGTAAGAAACACACAGGGGGCAGAGGTCAAGAGTAAGTAAGATCAAGTAGACTTGATTTTGGGAGAGCACTGCCAATGCCTGAGCAAAGCTGAATTAATCAAGTAAGATATTTTGGAATGATTTAAATTCATGCAGAGCTGTTAAGAATTTACATTTTCATCTGTACCTGTGCAGAGGAAGACTAAGAGATCACATTCACCCAAAAATCACTGAGGAACACACAATGCCATGGAGCAATATGCTCCATGCAGGAATATGCTGTGCACGGTGACTGAATTATCCTCCTCTAATAATGGAGATAGTTTGATTATGGGGGCTGAGCACTGGAGAAGAACAATACATTACCTTTGCCTACGAAGTTTATCCCCAGCACAGACCTTGAATTTCTATACCACAGTGATCATCCCTGGCCCTTGCACTACAGTATAGATCCACCAACATCTGGCCAGCACTTCACCTGGAATATAACATGATTCTGGCAACCCCTGTCCAAGTCTGGGATGTGCTATTGGAGCACACTGGGGACCTCAACACCATCACTGACTATCCCCGAAATCCCTGGGTGCAAATGTTTGTCTTCCCCGGGTGGAAAAGGAAAGTGCAGTTTACATTATACACACTGTAGAAATATTTTCTGGGACAATGCTGGGGATAGTTGTTTGCCAGGGACAGAGCCCTAAAAATACGGACTGGCAAATGGAGACAATTGCTCATTTTTGTCTTTGGGCACAAGAAAAGTTAGACACCTCTGACAATTCAAGTGTGCACGGTTAAGCACACTATATAAAAACTTTAAAAAAAAAATTTTGACTGGTTAGATTGTGTCTGTGACCACACTCTAATGCATTCGTATACAGAAGAGTTTCAGAAATTATTGTCAGAAAGGACTACAAGATGTGGGTGTAATGTATCAACTACTATACCCTCGCTTCTCTCCCTTTTTTACATACAGTGAAAAACCCTTCACATTTTTTTAAATTAAATTAGTATAATAAGTCTCTAGGGCCAACTACTTCAATTAAATAATGCACATAATAAATCCAAAATTGGATTTGTAATTTAGCATGCTTTGATTTACAATTGCCAAGTGCATTAGATAGTACAAATGCTGAAACTCCAGACAATACATAGAACTGGAAACAGTGAAAATGGGGTCTGTTGTGTTGTCTGTGGCCCACATTGAAAGATTTCACCTGACTTTCCAAGTATCACATATTCAAGAAATGAGGTTAAAGGATGTCAGGAGAAGAAGGCACAGACAATGATAAAAACTTGTCAGAATTTCTCTTACCAGAACTCTTACCCACTCTACACATCAAAACTGGTTTTGTTATTGTTTCTGATAGAGGGATTTCTTATCATTTCCTGTCCTTGTGACATTTGGACAGAAAGTGGGGGAAATCTCCTAAGTGACAACTCAAACAACAATAAAATCCTGACAGATGTTCACCACCTGCACAGAAAGCATTCATACACCTAACACTGAATGACTGACCATTCATGCAACAAACACTATATCTATATAATGTTCGCAGAGCAAAAGGTTCTATAAGCACCTTTGTTTTAGATTTGCAGCACAATATGGAAATTCCAATGCTCCTCGGCTCCATTTTGTGGCCGTAACTCTGCGACTCTAAAAACTAAGGCGTTTGCAGAGCTATTTGCTCTGCAGAAGTTTTATAAATACACATCTAAGCCTAGACTCCAAAAGCTTTGTCTAACTATCCATTCAGCAGGCAGTAACTTACCACAATATGAAAACCTATAACTACAAATGTATTCCCTTTTCGTTTTTTTCACACTGTATAAGAACACATCCACTTCAGAATCATCTTCTGTGATTGGAAGCATTTAAATAGCCATGTACCATACATACGGTTCAAAAAATGTTGTAAAATGTAGTGGGGTTTCACAGCTTTCAGAAACTATTTCAATGAGTGGCAGAAAAATATCATGATAATGCACAAGAACAGCTTGTATATATAATATGTCTGGAACCAGTGATCATTTGACATGATATTTCAATATTTTATTTTTAGTTTGAGACATGTTTAAAATTATATCAGGTTTAGATGTTCAGGAATTTACAAGAACCAAGATATTTTGTCATCTGACCAATTTAATTTTACATAAAAAATTATATTTGAAACAGATTAGACCATGTTGAAGCTCATTTACCTTATGTAGAATACAATTTCATGTAAGTACTGCTCAGCATTTGCATATATTTCAGATTAGTATTGTATAACTAGTGATACATTGCCTGTCTCAGAAGAGCTCAAGTCATGACAAAAGTCTCCAGACAACCATTGTACTTTATATATCCCTAAGTGCAGATTTTTCCTGCCCTGGAGAATGCAAATCAGTCACATTATTTGCACACAATACACACATGGGTTGCTATACCTGGGATCATAATGGGATAATGATTTGTTGGTGTACAATTAATTCTAAACTTTTTTTATGTTTGGCCTGAGGCTTCTTTTAAAGGACTGTTCACATTCATATCTATATTTCTTTTTAATGTTCCACTAATATTTGTCATCTTTTGAATTCATTGCGTACTTAACTAACAGTATTTATATGCTCATGTATTATTAATCCATAAATCGAAGTCTGTGACAGTACATCTTTTAGATACTAGCATTTTATTTACTCTTCTGTTTTTATTAGGATACTAAACTTAATGGATGTCTTGCTTGGAAGGACTTTTAAAAACATTTCTACATCCAATCTTTGATCCCATATATAACTGTGCTCAGAAAAAGGTCACATTCTATAATTAACAATCTATAGCATGTAATTAATTTGGGACATTCTACAACTAATAGAATTACAGACGGTCTTCTGGTGAGGAAAAATGTTTTATAACCATGATAAATGGACATTGTGCCGGAGCCAAACATCTCATTTATGAATGAACTCCCTTCACTATGATTTTCATGGTTTATAGCCATAGAATAAGATACAGTGATTGCAAAAACAGCTACTGAAAAGAAGCTTAAAAGAAGAGAAATCATTCATTTGCAGGACATTCAAATTTTGTCTCCTGACAGCTTGTATGGCCGGAAAAGGGCTTTTGTCTTTCTACTGCGATATCAGTTACTGCTCTTAGCAGTATGCCACAATGCTTGGATTAACAGAATAAAACGATCTGGTGATGAGTAGCTGTGATTCAGACACAGAGCAGAGAGCAGACTGCCACACAGTGTCAGGATCACCGTGGCCTAAAGCCCGTGTGATGCAATGTGTAATAGCAGCAGCTGGCTGTAACTTAAGGAAGTGCAAAGGAAGCAGCAGGTGCAAGTTCTAGTTGCCATGCCTTCTTGCCAGCCTCTAACCTTATGCTCTGCGGCTTTATTGGCAGCTCACAAAGGAAAAAGAGTTTCCAGGAAGCAGAGCAAATCCAAAAATGTTAGCAACTAATTTGAACTTGTAAAACGTTCTGTAACCGCCTAATGTGATGTTTCAATCCAATGTTAAAAGTGAACTGGCATTACTTTGTAGAAAAACAACTTCTTTGTATGTCTTCCTTACTTCTGAAAACATTTCTAATACCATGGCAGAAAAGATAACATAATAATACCATATTAGATGCCTTATATGACATTATACACTATATGGCCAATAGCTTGACACATAAACATCACACCTACTGTATGGCCAGGAGTATGTGGTGCCCTATAAAGTATTGAGTTTGGATGTTTTCAGTGAAGTGTATTGTTAATGTTACAGCAAACACTTTAGACATTTTAGACCATTGTGCACTTTCAGCAGTTTGGGAAAGCCCCTTTTCTGTTCCAGCATGATTGTGCCCCTGTTCACTAGGTCATGCCTATGGTTTGATGTGGCTTGCACAGAATCTTTACCTCATCCCTATTGGACCCCTTTTTGAATGAATTGGAATGTGAGCAAGGGTTCTTATCGTATATCATTACATGACCTTACAAATTCTCGTTTAGATGAAGGCCACAAATTTCCCCACACACCATTCTTAATCTTGTGCAAAACCTTCCTAAAAGAGTAGAGGCTGTTACAGCCACACAAAGGTGTCAAATACATATGTCCACCCCCGGGCTTTTGAAATAGGAATGCACAAAAATCTCATAAGTATGATGGTCAGGTGTCTACCAGACATTGGCAATATAATGTATGCTATCAGATTAATGCATTGACAAATAATGATTCTCTTTGAATTAATAAAACTGGCCCACACTAAGTGATGGCCTTAACAAAACAAATGTAACAAATTCCTCTCTACACACCAAATAGCGCAAATGGAGGAATCCCCTTTGCAGCTGTTGTATTCAGAATCTCTTGCTCCAGCGGCTGCTGAATACCTGTGCATGACTGGATGCCGGGACTGTTCTGCTGAAAGATTTTAGACTAGCTCCTTCAATAAAAATTGACTACAAAATTGACTTCTGTTAAGTGGATGGGTGCCGATAGGGCCACCCAAGGCTCAAATTTCAACCAGTTTTTCAGGGACTGACAGAAATTCGCTCTGTTTATGGCCAGCTTAAGGCTCTTATCAGGCTTGTCATATGATGGCACTTGGCATAAATAAATATCTTTTTCTTTTTTTGCATTGCTTCACAAAGGCAACTGATCAGCCTCTTTATAAGACTAACAAAGGGATGGCCAACTTAAAGGGTTGCCTAGCAGTAAATCTCTCTCCTAATTGCTGCCTGCTTCATTGAGTTTAATTTGATATTAATTTAATTTGACTTTTTTAAACCTTTGAAATTAGCTTTCTTAGTGGTGTTTCTTAAAGTTTTTTTTAAATAGTGTGGAGAAGCATTGGGATTTTCTTGTAATGAGTAATTTGTGAGGACTCAATACATTCATCTGCACTTGCAGTCTATTAACTATCTTTTATGAACAAAGGCATTTTCTTAGTAACCATTTCTTTTTAGAAGCTTGTCCAGCTTAGCCATGCAACAAGATTAAGTCAGTACAATATACTTTATAAGGACACACTTTGCTCATGATTCTTACTGTCATTACTCTGCAAGGTTTTGTCATTTATTTAAATTCCGTATTTTTTTTATAGCAGTGTTTGCTCAGTTAAGCCACCTTTAACTACCAAAAGATGGTACCTGCCACTCCTGTGTAATATTTGTTAATTGTTGGTTTTATAATACATACTATAATAGTGATTAATCTAATAAATACTAGAATAGTGATGTAATGCTATTATTTGCACTCTAGTTTTGGGTATAGGTATAACAAAATGTCAGTTTAGCGAAATATAAAAGGCTCAGCATAGAAATGCTGGATTGTGCATTTGTGTAACAAAAATAAGTCTCTTTGCGGATGCCATAACAGTGACAAAACAAAATAAAAGTAAATTATACAGTACATTGTAAAATGAGAGTTGGGAGTACAGGTTGTGGAAATTTATATATATAGAGCTCACTCTTTATAGAGTAAAGACAAGTATTTAAATAAAAAAATGTTTGTTTCAGTTGCCTAGAAGAGTAGTAAATTACTAATGATTATAATACATTTCTTAACACAGGACATACAGTAGCAGGATGCTTTTGAAAAATGGGGCTAAAGGGATTAATAAAGCTGATATAATACAGTACTGTGTTATGTTAGTCAGTATTCCCTTTTGCCTGTCATCTTACTAGTGTTTTACCATTAGCAATGTAGTTGTTAGTCTATAAATATATATGTTCATATTCCACTGTAAAGTGTCTTTGTGGTGTTTATGTGTTGGTTTGTTTTGGTGCGATGTTATGTTGTATCCCCAGGGTTTGCCAGGCTATCCCTCAATGGCCGCTCTCCATAGTAATCAGATCCTCACCGTCAAGGTTTGTCAATAATGTGTCTGTGGCCAGTCAGATAGCCAGCAGCATGATCAGTTATAATCAGCAGCATGGGCTTCCTAGTTACCATCTGCACCATTACCAGAAGCAAATTAAGCATTCTCATGAAATTTCTATCATTTATTTTCAACAGAAAATATATATTTAGAAAGACAAATTGGTTTCCCGTGCTGTGTCACTTCATGCTGACTGAAATCTGACTGCCTTTATAGAGTACTACTGGCGCTTTGTTCAGGGGATCTGTGCCAAAATTATGTTGATAAATTCAAACTATATGATAAATTGACCAATGAACTCTTGGCATGGTTGCCATATTGGATGCACCTCATTGATATGAAGAATAATGTAGCTTGTTTATATAACATTTTACTTTAATGAAAAAAAAGACTATTAAGAATATTATTCGCCAAAGCACAGAGAACTTATGAAATTCCCCAGTCACAGGCAGCCAGTGTGTACTCTACTTTTTATTTTGCATCTAATGCTTATGTCTCTATTTCTTTCTTCGGGCCTTCTGATGTCTGTCCTCCAACTTTCTCATCTCTGAACTTCAACCTTTGACCTCACTTCACTGATCAGATGGTGTTTCCTAAGATCAATCACGGCTTTCTTTCTGCTGATCAGCAGCTCATTAAACGCCGCCTCATTAAGGTAGAGCTAAATGGATTTAGGAGTGTGTATTTTTATTACTTTTGTCTCTATACATAGTTTGGTCTCTATATTATAGTGTGAGTTTTATAGTTTTTTGTTTTTTTTTGCACAGTACATTTTTTTTAGAGGGTTCATATATCTAAAATTAACTTGATAGACAATTGAACGTTTCCTTTGTCAATCAAAAGTACAGATTTACAGAAAAAAGGATTGTGTGTGTGTGTGCGTGTGTGTGTGTAAAGGGCAATAATTACAACAATTATGCTCCATTTTATTTTAGTTCATGTTAGTAAAGAAAATTCTGATTGGCTGTAATCAGCTACTGCAGTTATCATAGAACTCCTTTACTTTTTATTGAATAAGTCTGAAAATGTTAGAATTTAGTTAAAGAGAACCATGCTATCATCATGATCCACAAAAGTTACACCTTGTTTTGGATCCGTGAAACAATAGTTGGGTATTCCTTAATTTTGGCTGCTTTGCGGTTAACTTTTTGCCTTTTTTTCTGCAGCATTCTTTGCTTATCCTATTATATTCCTGCGCAATGCATGCCGTATACTATACTGTGCATTTCCAGGCAATGGAATGTAATTACTATATGCTAACCACAAGAATAGTCCGATAAAGCCAAATCTATACTTTAACTCCAAACTCTCATTAAGATTTTTAAGTAGCCAAATCCAGTGGCAGGATTATACAGACATACAGAAAACCAAATACATTTATGCTTTGTAATAACATGCCAATTCTTGTGTTATTGTACTGATTATTTTAGCTGTTTATAGTTGTATTTTATTAATGTCCTGTGATAAATGATAGCCACAAAACTGTTCATTTATTGCCAACTTATTTTTTAATGTTATTAAATAACTAACATGTGATAGATATGGTTTCACACACATTGTAAATTTTTTCTGAAACAAACACACAGAAGGTAATTAAAACAAATACACAAATAGATATATTGCTATATAGTAAACTATGTATCCAATTAAAAAACAGTATTTTGTGTATAACATAAAATATTATTTAAATCACATATTTCTTTAAAATAATTTTACTAGACATAAGGCCTATTCATGCAACAGTAGCAATACAGTATATATAGTATTACACAGAAATATTCCCTGTGTATCCTACTGTTATGTTGTGACTAACTATATGCTTTTATTAAGGGTGACCAAGGACAGGCAGGGCCACCAGGTCCACCTGGTCCTCCTGGACCACCAGGGCCTAGAGGTCCACCAGGTGACACCGGTAAAGATGGACCAAGAGGATTATCTGGAGTTCCAGTAAGTCTTTGCTTTGTCAGGAAAATCAGTATTTTAATCTGTACTCGGGGCACCTTAATATATTTGTATTAGCTGCATGTTCAAGTTATTTAATTCTGTTCTTTTTTGTTAGAACCATTCCTGACCCCCAGTCATTCAAAAAAGCAGTGCTTAAAACTACCTGCAGAAAGTACCTCAGGCCAACAGGTTGCCAGTATTCTGGATGACTGATCATCTCCTAACCCTTTTAAGCAAATATATGGTGAATGTGGCGAGAATAATGTCATGATATTATTTTTCAGAGATATAGAGCAAATAGGAAAATGTCAACCATCAATCCCATAAATTTGAGCCTTGTCACCTCACCTGGTATACTCAAATCAGTAGTAATGACCAAACACAGAAAGCTTCTGAAAGGCAAACACATTGTCAAAATTATGATTACAAATCGCCAATGTTCTTTGCAGTCAATTGTCCTCAAAAAAAGATACTGAAAGCTTGCAGATGCAAATTTTAAAGTACAATAATTTTTAGCTCTTAGCCCTAGCTGTTAATAAACCATTACACGTATATGCAGCTGAATAGCAGTGAATTTGTTGAAACATGCCAATATGACTGATCAAGTGTCTGTAATCAGTATTACTCTAAAGCTGGACTGATTGCCCACCGTCAATGACAGGGGTACCTTCTGAAGTTCTAAGAACAGATTCTTCCCTTTTGACAACAAACCTTGAAAATGACTCACATTTCTGGCTTTTGGGCATTGTAATCTAGCTTTTTGCATCGAGTATACAAATGGATTTAACCTGATTTGTTAATTTCTCTTTAGGGAGAGCCAGGACAACCAGGTGAACCAGGCTTAGTCGTAAGTATTGTGAATTATTTGACAGGAAAACAAACACACACACATACAGTATACTGTATATATATATATATATATAGATATAGATATATCTATATATCTATATCTATATA
>NW_017306304.1:2961106-2970458 GCF_000935625.1 Nanorana parkeri
TATGTATATAATATATATACACATTGCTGTTTGCTTTTTGTTTATTCATGAATTGTAAGGTGATTTATTCAAGGTTAGAGGTCCAGTTACATACTGTGTATAAAGTAGAGTTTCCATGCAGCTGGAAAGTTTCCATAAGGATGACATTCAAAGGATTCACCATATTTGCCTGACTTGGAAATCAATTCACTCATCTGATGTTATTAATGTTGAATGTGGTTTCTTTATTGCTGCATAAGGATATGCACACATCATTAAACAGTTATATTGTATACAGCAATATCAAGAAAATCAGGCAAGGTGCAAGGTGTTAAGCTTAACAAAGCTCGGCACATTCCTTGAGCTTTTGAGCTTATACCTTTTTTTTCAGTACCCTTCATATATTATTTTAACTACCTTATTTATTTTGTGCTCTACTTGCTTTTATAACTGTAGAACATTAAATTGCAATCCCTTGGCAGCAGATTAGAGTTTCTAGATTTTAATTGATAATGTGTTTTCCTTGCTATTAAGGTTAATATTGGACAACCTCAGGTTTCCCCATGGAGGGTATAAAGTGGCAACATTTTAGAATAATGTATAATTTGAATACTATTTATAATTTGACACATATTGAAATCTCTGTCTGTATCTACATAGTTTTTTTTAATAGAGTAGGGAAGGATTAGAACCCCAATCAGGTTTTGTTTTTGTCTATGTCTCCAGTGGGTTGATTTGCTATCTCTATTTGACCTGATGACCATTGTCACAGAGACTAAATGTGAGAGAAAAATCTAAAATTTGTTTTCGGAATAGAAGGGAAATCTACTAGTCAAGACATTTGTTTAGGTGTCAGTTGTTTAAGAGAATATTGCCCTTACTTTGTAATTATCTCCTTGATTTTCTGTTCTGTGTCAGCACAGGAAGTGAAGGGAGATCTCCCCAATGGGAGAAAGACAGTTAGGCAGTACTTGACAGGTTTTTAATCATTGTCTATTCTAGCACACAAAAGTTAGCATCTGGATATATTTTAAAGAGATCCTGTCACTCGACCATTCATTTCAACTATCTTCCTATAGGAGTATACAGTATGTGCATTTAAAGTATTTTATGCATCTTATTTACCTGTAAAAGCCTTGCTTGTGTAGACATCAAGAAGCCCTGAGACTGCTGCTGCATGCTGCAATGTTAAATGTGATGTCAGCAGCCCAAGCATTCAAGTGACACTCTATATAAGGGGTCACCAAATGGCTGACCTTGGTCCAGCCATTTAGTATGAAACCAGCTTCACTCCTTACCGCAACATAAGTAAACCGGCAAAAGCAGGTGGGTGCTTGCAGCGACCATGGATGGCACCGTGCATAATATAGTAGTAGCATTCTGAGCCTGATGAAGGGGTACTCTTGAGACCCAGAAAGCTCTTGTTCCTGAATGGCAACTTGTCATTACAGACTTTTTGCTGAATCTTTCTTTGGTGTGCTGGTGACATTTTCTGCTACTACTTGGTCCAGCCATAACCCAGTGCCAGGCCCCCCTCCTCTTTAGTCACTGGTTGCTAGGACTGCTGGTGCCCAGTGACGTCCGATGTCCCCTCCTCCTCAGTCCTTGATTGCTAGATCCGATGGAATTTCTAGTAACAATTGACATTAATTATGTGCCTGCCTCCAGCATTACAGGAGAATGGAAAAGTTTTTCCATCCTTCTGTAATGCTGGGGGCGGGCACATGATTGACATCCGTGGTTGCTAAGAATGCCAGTAGACCTCCTTGAATTTTAATTCAGTACCCCTGCTCTGTAGTATTCACATTCACTCCTCCTCAGGTAGTAACATATAAATTAAATAAGAAATAAGAAAATAAATATATAAATAAATGTTATGTAGGGAGGTAAAGGGAGGGGAGGAGGAGGTAGGCCAGCACACACAGTATTTAGCCACTCCCAGAAAAGGAGAGAGCTATGAAGGAGAGAGGGGGTTGTGCTATGGTACTGACTCTTCTGAAGAAGTCAAATTTGCTAGCATGATCGAAGACACAGTACAAGTGAATATAACATTGTTTATTGATGGATAAAATGTAAGAAATTAAAATACTTGACTTTTCCATTATTTTACTGGCATTTTTTTAAATTTGAAAAGGCTCCAATGATTTGCTAGATACTTTTTCTCTTGTAAAACTAAACGCAATTAATAAAAATCATACTAAAACTAAGTGACCTTATACAGCTTCCAGTGATCATTAATACAATGTCAGTTTGATAAATACATAAATGTTCATGCAGCATATTAAATATGTTCAAATGGTGTTGTGCATTCACCAGTAGAATAACCAGTCACTCATCAAGCCTAACTTTGTTAAATTGACCCAGAGGTTAGTCCAAAGTCTATGATGACCATTTCCAAACACCCAGGAATCCAGACGTAGTTGAGTAATGACCACACTTGTATATGCACAGTATGTTTTTGGTTCTCATTTGATGGACTTGCGTCACATGCTGAATCACTGGGACTGAAACATTTGGCTGTAAATGTCAATAAACAAAACAAATATAAAGCCCTGACTGTCTAAAAATCAGGTTGGGTTCCTAATTGTAATGGAAAGTAGAGAAAGAATATAGGTAACTCAATGAAGGCATGCAGATAAAGTAACTTGCCTCTAGCTTTCACAGATCTGAAAATCTGTGTAAATTATCACTACAATCACTACCAGGTTATTATTAACACAATGACATGTAATTTTATGAAACTAATAAACAATGCAGTATCTAGCTGGTATTAGTGTGAGTGTTAAAACTGTCACTGCAATTCGATATTGAAAAAAAAATGTGTCACCAGCCTAGGGCGTTTGACTATTGCTTGTGCTGCCAAATTAATTTTCTGGCCCTGATAGCATATATGTATATATACATGTACTTTACATATATGATTACAAATAAAAAGAAACGCTATCTTTTAAAACAGTTGCACATACTGTAACTTTAAACCTTAACCTAAATCTTGCTATCAGTAACACTAACAGTTTTACACCTACCTTGCCTATGCTCATCTGCTGCCTCAATCTGCCACTGTAGGGCTCAAGAATTATTTGGAAATACCAGCATTGCTTTGTATTTGCATAAGCATATCCCCCCAACGCGGCAGTGCTTGGGCCTGGCAATAGGCCATTTTAATATCAAGAGTTGAAGTTCTTCTTACCAAGAAGAACTGTTTTTTTTTTCTTGGAGAGCCAATAGCAGATCATGGTGGCAGGAGAGTGGTAAAGATAAGACCAGTCACCTTAGGGTGCCTGTTAGGAATATTTAAGGTTAATTAAGTAACTTGATATGGAATACAGATTTGCTTTAAACCAAACCTGTGGACATGTAAAATGCATTAATGTACAGTTTACTTTTCACAGCAGGCAGTACAAGGTGCCTACATGCCCTCCTGATCTCTTGTAGAGTGTGTGTGGGACCCTTGAAAACAAAGAACACACTGCACTTCTAATAGCAACCAGCTTTTGGGTCATAGTACGTGGTCCATCCAGTCTAGCTTCCCACATCTCCCATCTCATCTTGGTTAGTGAGACTGTCCATGATGGTCCAGTAGGTAAAGAGAAACTCCAGGCAAAGAAAAAACTTACCCCTTGCAGAGGGGTTACCCTCACACTGCAAGAGTTAAGTGCTCATTTTTCCAGTGGATTCAAATAAAGCTGTTTTACTTGCCTGATGCTTTGGTGGTCAGCGCTCACCTCTCCTCTCCTCCTCACCTCTGCTCCTGATGCTGGAAGGTCCCTTGGCATCCTCACGTCTAATGCAGGTCAATGGACCTTCATAAGACATGATGATGTCAGCGGTCCTTAGACAGCCAGAGTGAAGGGGAGCAGAGGCTGCGGGAATGGGTCTAGCAGCCTGTAGGGAGCTGGCGGGACTGAGGATTGGGTAAGTAACAACAGCAAAAGAAAATTGAACTCTTGCAGTGGAGCTACATCGGCACTGCAAGAGTTAAGTGCTCGTTTTAGTCTAGGGTCTAAAATAACAAAGATATACTCACCCAAATCTTGGTCCTGCCTGGCTTCTAGACCGGTCCATGAAGTCTATCTCCCCCTTTGCTCCAGCGGTTTAAAAACCTGTGAGCCATTATGTCCAATACAATGTATTGGACATGAGGACACCGAGGGACATTCCACCACCGAAGCAGAGAACAGGCTGTCGAGAACGGTCTAGCAGCCAGGTGGGATCAATGTTCGGGTGAGTAGATCTTTGTTATTATAGACTTTAGATGAAAAGGAGCACTTAAAGGATATTTAAACCCTCCCGGTTTTTTTTGCATATATCTACTGCTAGCAAGCAGTAGATATATGCAAAAAGTTTTTTTTTTTTAAACTCGCTCAAACAGCAGTTTAGACTCACCTGTGTTCCGTGCGCGGTCCCGTGCGAAAATTAGAAATTTCTCGAGCGGCCGCAAAGGCTCTTGGGGCGGGCGTATGCGCAGTTCTCATTTTTGGCCGGGACGCCACGAGGGACACAAGGTAAGTCTATGGACGCGTGCACCCGCAGGCAGACAGCGCTGGATCGGAGGGACAGAGCAGTCAGCGCTGGATCGGAGAGCCGCCGCACCGCTGGAGAGAAGGCTGAAACATCAGAGGGAGGAGGAAGATCGGAAAAAGAGACATAATTTAAGGTAAGTGCTAACATCAACATGGGGGGGAGGGAAAAACATGTTTGCCTTTAATGTCACTTTAACTCTTACAGAGTGGGAATAGTCCCACAACAAGGGTTAAGTTATTTCTGTGCAGTGTTCTTCTTTAATAGTGTTCTCTAGACAGAATGAGCATATAACCCTTGTAGTGTGGGAGTAGCCCCACTGCAAGGGTAAGTTTTTTGTTTGCCCAGATTTCTTAAAGTGCAAGAGGATTGGGCTAGATCCAGTGAACAGAAAGATGATTACTGCAAAGCAGCTCGGCCTCAATTTTTAGAGGTCCTGAGTCACTGGTGAGCAGGCATCTGCTATTGAAAGTAAATTGCAGATTAAACTATTTTACTTGCCCACAGTTTTACTTTAAACTAACCACATTTACATGCGTATCCACTACAAAAAAAAGAATAAAAGAACTGAAAAGACAAAGTGATCTTTTGTTTGTGCTAATAATTTATATTTGTTGGATATTCCATTCAGCACATATGCCTGTCTTGTATTATCATCAGACTTTGTCATATTACTGTAATGTACAACGTACTTTGCATTACTTATAAACACAATACTAGATTGGTAGATTGCAGAGTACAATACATTTTGGCACAATACAGTATATTTAATATTGTGCCAATACAGACGACCATTGCTGCCATTTTTCATCACATTTTGTTCCCTAATCAATTCCAGCTTTATCGGCTGGTTCCAGTTGATCACTTTTACTTGTATATGCAGTGTAAGAACTGTAATAACAGTTCCTGACTGCTTACAAGCATTCCGTCAATGTGCAAAACACAGAGGAAGGAACTTCACTTGAATGCTTAGAAATAACCGTAGAGTTTCAACTTTCAAGCAATGCCAGCAGCTCAACCCTGATCCACATCAAGTTTACGTCTGAAGTCTTTCCAGAGGATAAAGGAGACATGGGAATCTTTCTGTCACACTGGTGTCTCAGCTCCGGAAAACTTCCAGATACATAATGTAATTAAATTATGTTGCTACAAGGAAGTTGTTTCCACCACAAGGAGTTATTCTCACCTGCTGCCTTAGTTCTTCTCTTGTGGTCCATTTGCAAAACCCATCTACCGCTTGACCGCATTGTATACGTATGTTATTTTTTCAGCTCAGTTTACTCTGAACTGGAAATAATTTGTTCCCAGCACTGTTCTTGAAAATTATACCTTTTCAACTAGAGCAGACAGAAATTGAACTGACCTTGGTAAAATAATGTAAAAATATCCCTGAGATTATTTTGTTTATAATGATGTCAGAGGACATTTTAGGTGGATAACATTCCTTTATAATAACCTTTAGAGACATTCTAAGACTTACGACGGGTCAGTATGTAGCTGCGTGTGGCAAAAATCATCAAAAGGAAACATTTGAATAAGGACAAACTTTATAGCTAGTACTTCACTTTATTTTGAGTGATGGGAAAAATTTGCAAAATCACCAGTTTGGTGTCACGTGCTCTGTAGTTGTAAGAATTTTGGTAGAAAACTACAAAAGAGTTAATGACTATTTATAATTTACAATGACAATTTACTGTGGAACTATTGATTTTACATGTGAAATATTAAAATAAAGTTATTTAATATTTATAAAATAACTTTAATATAGACAAAGAAGAAAAAAACCTACTTCATCACCCTTAGGCTGGTCACACACCTTACAACCATCGCAAGACTTTTGTCTTGCGATGGTTGTAAGGTACTTAAAAAAACGTACGATCTGCCTATGTTGCATAGGCAGATCGTACTTGCAATGATCGCAAACCACGCCCCCTGAGGGGCGGGCTTCCGATGACCGCAATGCCGAACGGGCAGTGTGCGCTTGCGCACACTGGCCCGTACGCCTGTTATCGTACGGACATGCCACAAACCCGCCGAACATCGTACGATGCTCGGCGGGTTTTCGAACATGTCCGTAAATTTAAGGTCACGCGTCCTTACAGTAGTAGAGGTCGCACGGCTTCCACACACCTTACGATTATCGTACGATTATCGTAAGGTGTGTGGGCACCCTTACAAACAGAAGAAAAGCTGGTCACACTGGATTCCACTGGAATAGTTTATTGATGCTTGTACCACCGCACTGGTGTTCCGCCCAAGGTCCGCCCCCTTTGATGCATTTCACCCAATCTCGGGCTTACTCATTGATTGGGTGAGACGTGTCATTGGAACCTTGGGTGGTACAGCAGTGATGTGGTACATGCTTCAATAAACTTATTCCATCGGAATTCAGTGTGTAGTCAGCTTTTCTATTGTTTGTCTGGGCGCATATTGGAGGGAGGATGTGCTCCCAGCAGCAAGCACCCTGCTCATTGCTTTCCTGAGCTGTGGAGGAGCGGTTCTTCTTTTGTGTGTTCTACCTTATCACCCTTTTACATGTGCTTCTGATGGAGACTACAGCTGGCCATTTTAACACACTTTATGCAGGCATGTACCACTGTTGTCATCATCAGGAAACAAGCTTTGAGAAATGCCAGGCAGCCATTGACGAAGTGTGTGCATGTAGACTGGAAGTGGATGCAAACAATTTGCAGGAGATCAGCAGCACTGAGATGCAACAAATGATGACTAAAAGGGGAAAATTAGTATTAGTATGTATTAGTAAAAAAAGATATGGCAATTGTTTATGAGATTGCAAGCCCTCATGGGCAGGGCCCTCCTTACCATCCTGTCTTGAATTGTATTGTGAATATAATGTCTTCCTTATATTGTAAAGCACTGCACAAACTGTTGGCGCTATATAAATCCTGTATAATAATAATAATACACAGTGCTTTAGAAAACAAAATGTTAGTCTGTTACAACTACTTTTAATACCGTCATACTGATGTGCATACAAACAACAAATGTAAAATGCAGCTACAGTATCGATCTAATACAGTAGTAAACTCTATTGTACAAAAAAATTAACGTATCCAATGTTAAAATTAATATTTTAGGATGTATATGTAGTTGTGTCAATTAAATTGAATAAATGGAGTAAATTAACTGAATGCAATTTCTTTTTCAGGGTCCAATGGGGCCTCCTGGACAAAAGGTATGCTATTAAAACCAAACTGCTGCAGAAGTCATTACTGCTCCTCTAGCCAAGCTATATACAGTGGAGGTTGTACGGGAATGGCTACTGTAGACCACAATGAGGCTGTTAGTTTAGTCTATGGAGTGTGCTTTCCCAAAATGCTGCTGGATAATGCGAGACTTAAGATTTCTAATTTCCTCCATCATGGGAGCCTCAAGCAGCTCAGCGCAGACTGTTTTAAATCTGTCTGCTGAACTAGAGGTTAAAAAAGGTTCTATGTTTTTCCACTGAGACAAGACATGCAATTCGAGTAAATCAAGCTCAAAACTCTTTCAGTGTTGGATAAAGTTTCTAATTGAAAACGTAATCTAGCACAATTATAATGGATATGCACCATATGCGTTTAAAAATTGGAATGAAAATGTATACATGGAAGATATAGGCTTCTCTGATAAATGG
Organism: Nanorana parkeri; assembly: GCF_000935625.1. Taxonomy (NCBI): domain Eukaryota; kingdom Metazoa; phylum Chordata; class Amphibia; order Anura; family Dicroglossidae; genus Nanorana; species Nanorana parkeri. The sequence continues at coordinate 2,969,244 of NW_017306304.1, forward strand.
AGGCAGAAAGGTTGTTTTAAGGTGGCTTGGCCTTGCTTTGCTGTTTCTAAAGTAAGTCGAACCTTCTTCCTCAAAGTATTTTCTTTGCTCGCATCCCTGACTACTATTTGTAACTTAAGTGAAGGCTATAGGAGACAGCCTGGGGCTTACATGACAGCACAAATTACATTTGAAATGTACTAATAATAAAAACACGTATATATGACTCCATGTTATATCCTGTTAAAACATGGCAGGACAGAGCTATATACATTTCAAGAAAGAAGATTCTGTTCTGTTATGTGTTATAAAAAGTATAATGTTCATTATTTCCCTTCTCAGCTATAATGTATTAAAATGATGTCTTCCATTTGATCCAGTTACATTACTTTTACAAAACGTAATCTTATTAGTCATGTGAGATGATGGATGATGGATTTTAAAAAAAATATTTTAGTTTTTAGTTTCTGATTTTTATACATCCCTCCTACTTCTGCCAGCTCCTGTGTCACTTATATCGGGGGCATGCTTGGTATCGGCAGATGTTCTTTTTGAAGACCAGCAGGCCAGCCTACAACTGACTGCTAAATATAATAAAGTAAACTCCCCGTTATCTGGCATCCACTGGGATTGTAGATTCCGGATAAATGTAGTTTCTGGTTGCTTGAGAGTTACTATTAAAAATTGATAAATAAAGACAAACAGACACATTTAAAACAAATCAAGACAAATAGGCGCACAATCGTTTCCAGGATAATTCGTGCCACAGATCAGCAGAACAGTGAATAGACAAGGGATTTATTTTTTCTGGTTAGATGAGAGATCTAGTTAGTTGAGTACTGGATAACAGAGCGTTTACTGTATATAGACATATCTATCCCAAACATTTTGTCCAGTCTTCTGCTCTTACCCCTACTTTATATTACAACTATTGCTACTCAACATTCCATTATACTGTATATTTGTGTTGTGTGTTATAAAGTGGTCGAACTCCAAAACCTGTTTTTTTTAGTTTAGGATAGCGTTGAAGGGTTAGGAGCTCTGTCAGATTTATATTGCTATCTATGTCTCCTTTCTTAGAGATTTTTTTCACTTCCTCTTTGTTTGATAAGTAGCAGTAAAGTGTTGTGCACTGTTAGCCATATATTGCCTACACTGTTTTGATATTTTATTAAGCTGAGAGCAAGAACATAACCTTAAACTGGCCGGAGGAACAGACTTTCTGCAGAAAAAAAA